>NC_133796.1:24484794-24784794 GCF_043250625.1 Sebastes fasciatus | reverse complement strand
TCAGGACGGCAAACTTTATTACTCCTTTCAACCTTGACAAAGGTAACACACACTAGATCCAGTTCCTCTTCAGTGGAGCAAAAGCTTGAGTGACAAATAAGTCACATGCTTCATGTACAGTATGTCTGGATTTATTTGCAGTGTCCTTTACACTGAGTCACATTTTGTTTTAAATATACACCGACTTTTCCACCTCAGCCAAGTGTAAAAAAAATTCTGCTTTATTTTTATGCACAAGGTGAAAATGTGCACAACAGGTGGAAGGCAATGCTGTGTTTTTTAGTCTGACAGCGTAATATTGTGTAAGGGGGTGGCACATTACATCACGTGAACTCACAGATCAAAGTTGAACAAAGGTAAACTCTGACCTGCGAGATTGACTCGAACCAAAAACGTGAGCCGATTCATGAATGAGTAATTATTCACAAAGAGTGGAGCTACTGTGACTGCACACTTAACCCGGTCATGACCTCTCACCTGGAAACAGGCGAGGTGGAAGCAGAGACTAAGGGCCTCTATGACCATGGCTGCCCCACTACCCAGGACACGCTCACACACACAGCAAGTCCTCCTGCCACTGACCATCCTGAGGCAGCACATATTAACAGTGTGAGGCCAAAAATCAATGATGCCATACAGAAAATACCACAACATGCACAAGAGAGACAGGCTCTATATTCGAATGCATTACGTACCTGCCATGTTGAGAGGAATCGAATGTGCCATGTCGCTGGGACAACATTGATCCAGTGCTGTAGCGGGAGGAGGAGTTCCTACTCGGAGCGCAGTAACCTGCAGCAGCCGAGTGTGGACGAGGGTAACTGAATGTAGCGGTCGAGAGTGAGGACTGACGCAAACTATCCAGGTCTTCCAAAGACTCGTACCTACAGAGAAGACGTCACAGTTCAGAAAATGGTAGTAAGAGGGTAAAACACGGGGAGGAAATGTCATAACCAAAGGTTGTGAAACAAACGGCTGCCTGAAGGTGCAAATACACCCACCTCTTCATAGGAGCCCCGACATAGATCGGCTCCTTGTAAAAGCTGCTGCTGCGCTGACGTATCCAGCTGTTGTCGGTCAGAAGCTGAGTCCTTTTCTTCATCTCCTCCAAAATCTGCTGCCTGTCTTTCTCAGCATTGGACTTTCCTTTTCTTTTCCTCTCATCACCTGAACCAATCAAAGTTTGGGGGGGTCAGCCCAGTACATCACCAGAACAGAGGTGAATATCATGACAGAGAGGGAAGACTAACCTCTGGTCTGTTTGTGGGGGCCAGCTAATGCTGGGGTTGACAAGGACTTTGCCCTATGGGTGAAAAAACAGACAGTCCACATTATTCTACAAAAATACTCATCTTTGATAAAGATTTGTTTTTAGGGCTGCAACGAACGATTATTTTCTCGATTAAATTGATTGGTTGTTTAGTCTATAAAATGTCAGAAAATGGTGAAAAATCTGTGCAGAGGAGTAAAGACACCAGAAATTATTTACTTTTAAGAAGCCGAAATCAGAGAATTTTCACTTTTTTTTTCTTTAAAAAATTACTCTAACCGATTAATTAGTCATCAAAATGGTTGTTGGCAATTAATTTAATAGTTGACAACTAATCGATTAATCGTTGCAGCTCTACATTTTATTTTTTTTTATTTTGCTTTTAGGGGCTACACTAAACTGGTTGCGTGCTGATGTTTGCTTGAGTTGTAAATAATACCCACCTAATGAAAATAGCTATATTATGTCATATTAAATATCTTGGAACAAACAATACTGTGTTACGTTTGCACACAAGCAGACAGGACTAGTTATAATATTTAGCTTTGGGCGTAAAAGGTCCTAGAGTAGTATGTCTAAGTCATACAGAGCTAATGTTGTTCTGACCTGTGTGCAGAAGACAGCTTAGCAAAGCCACAGGAGTCCTCAGCCCTGAGGTGCAGCATGAAAAACATGAAGGCCCAGCCAAAGCACAGCAGATTCAGCAACAGCAGCAATGTAAAAGAGATCATGACAAGTCATGTTAAAAAATTGCGAAATAAAGTTCCTCAAACTTTCATTCAATAGTAAGCACAATAACTGCACATGCATGACACTGTTAGACCCAGAAAGGATGGATAAGGAGCTGACAATATTGAGGAGAAAAAAGTTGAATTACCAGGCTTGTTCAGAAATCTTGTCACGCTGCTCTCCTCGTTCATTACTTTGAGGTTTTGATCCTGCTTCTTTCACTCATCTCGGTCAGGGCTCTGCTCTTCTTCGCCTCCTCCTCTGGTTTTGCTCATCAATCCATTCACGTGGAACTGGGCGCTGGCAGGGCTCTCAACAAAGGTGTTCTGCTTCAAAATCGAGGTGATTAAAGAAATGACACTATAGAAACCATGTAAAGCACTGAAATTGAAAGTGGGCCAGGGACCCTCTAATGAATCCTGTGGGATTCCTAAAACCGTATTGAAGGAAAGCAGAAGCCAGAAAACGTGCGTCTAATTAGCAGTAAAGGTGTAGCAGGTTGTATTTGTTCCCGTCAGCACAGTAATCACATGTGTCAGAGCTGCTGATCAAAAATACCAACTCATATTTAACCAGTCTAATATCATCACATCATGATGTGGGGAAGATGAAATATTAAGATCTTGATAAGAATTAAAAATTATAATAGAGCATGCATCATATACTTCCATCATACTGTTCTAAACCATTATACACATTTACAATTTATTTTAATTAATTCATGTTAATTTCTGATTTCTGACTAGAACAACTTGACACATGTTGCTGAGCAGCATCTCTAATTAGTCACGGGTTTCCCAGCTTTTAGATGATGTACACCACTTCTATGTGGCATAAACTGCTGACCTGCTATCTCCCCCTATACACCCCCCGTACCTCCCTAAAAAAGACAAAACTTGTCTATTGTGGGTCTCAGAGGGTTCATGCACACACAGTGCTTGGGGTAAACTTTTTCTATGGTGACTTTATAGAGGAAAATCTCATAATATGTTTTAAGATCTCTTAGTTATAATTAAAAATGTTCTGCAGCTTGGAAAAGGCTCAGAGGACCACTCGACATTACCTCTGACTTCCTGCATAACTCCCCCTTTGCATCTTGCTGTGCCCTCCGCCACTCTGATTCAAGTCTCTCCTGATCCCGCTGGTATTGCTCCTGAAAAAAAAAAAACGAGCACACACACATTTGCATTTAGCTGTAAACTTTAGATGAAGTTAAAATGAACAAGGACTGTGCTGTGTAGTTCAGTGTTGGGGACACAAGTCTTCACCTGTAGGAGGCGCTCCTGCTCTTCCTGCCATTTCTCCTGGCGCCTCCGATCCTCCTCACGGTCCCACGACCAGCTGGATGAGGAGGGGCTGAGGGATGGCACCTGGAGCTGGTGATGCACAAACAGACTGTGTGGCTCAAACATGATCACAAACTCTTTCAACACACATACGCATAACTTATGTTTGAACATGCATACAAACATCCTTTGATCAAGCGGTGTGGTAACTCACATCAGATATTGCAGATTCTGAACCTCCTGTGAGAGAAAATAACAGGTCAGGAGAGAGGACATGATACAGTAGCTCCTAAAGATGATCAAGGCCACACATACGCCACACAAAGGTTGGGGACACATTAGAAGACTGAGAAACCAAAGCATTTTTAAAATACACTGGATCATGAATTATGTATTTGTCTTTTTGTAAGTCTTTGCCTGGTTTCGAACTAGAAAAAAACCCTCATACTTCGTTTATCCTGCTGACCTCTGACAAATGTTTTACAGCATCTTCCTACGTAGCACCAAAACCTTTGGGTGTAGCCAGAAACAGTATGAACATTAAGTATACAGCCCTGCTAGATGCCTCAGTTGCTACGAAACAATGTTCACTGAAGACCAAAATACAACCATGTTGGACAAAATGAATTGTTGTTTTTCTCTTTGTAGAGCTTTACCTGCAGGACTGGCTCAAACATATGTTCACGAAAGTGTACCTTTTGTACTTTTTTGTGTCTGACTAAAAGCGACAACAATTTCTGAAATTGGTCCAGTATTGAGGGAGAGTGCTGTAGACGGCAGCTGCTCACGGGCTGCAATATGGTGCTATTGGGGCAAGCTGGCACCGTCATTCACATCCACTAAAAGTGCTCGTTTTTGCCCTGACAGGCTCCGATTGTTATAACAAGTGTCTGACATTATGGAAAGAGTCTCGCTCAAGGAGAAGTCTCGTTCTGAAATCTGGAAGACAACGGTGGAATAGTGGAATACATCCGTGGTGGAAATGCAGGGCAGTTTGTTGTGTTGGAGTACAGAAAGTGCGTCTTAGTGTTATCTAAAAGATTTTCAATGTCATGGCTGAATATTCAGATGATTTCAACAATGTGGATGAGGTCTTTGAGTTTGATGGCACACACACACACACAACGAGACTTCTCCTTAAGCGGGACTTAAACACAATAACAAACAGACCGGATCAAGAGAAAGGTAAGAAAATGTTTTATTTCTCTGTAGGGTCCTTTCCATAATGTTGTCAGACACTTATAATAGCAATCTGAGCCCATCAGCGGCAAAAACAAGCACTTTTAGTGAACGTAACACGTTACATTGACGCTGCTCACTTGCCCTCGCAGCTTGCTTAGCTTCTGCCGGTTACAGCATTATCCCTCAATACTGGACCAATTTCAGAAATTGTTGTCCTCATTGGTCAGTTAGACACAAAAACATAGGGTCCAGGTTTAAAAATACCAAAGTTACCCTTCAACTATGAAACGTCATATGGTTCACATGTGGCGTGAGAGGTCGACAGAGCTTAACTACTCAGACTAGACCTGACCAAGGATCAGCAAGTCTGTATGTAAATCAGCTCACTAATCTGCGAACATATCCCCACCTTAAAGCGCACAAATACTGAAAAAGAGACAGTTAAGCAAAGACTTAAACATGCCTTAGTAAATAAAGAAAAATGGTAGTCACACTTTGCATCACAACACAAATCCGCTTTGTTCATTTGTTGCTCCACAACAACTAGTTTGTTGCTCAAAGTACAGTTTAAAAACACACACGCCCACAGTGCAAACATTTACCACACAAGTAAACCCATGAGCTGAATCCCGCCGAGCCTGAAGAGAGAAGCCATTGTTGTAGGACACACATTGGATTCATTAACAACCACAAAGGATAGCATTACACATCACTCATTGTGCAAAAGAATGAGCAGTAAAAGAAGCATTTGTTGCTCATCAGATATGGTATGTTATGGACATGATCAGTGCTGTCAGCTCTGTGGTTGTGAGGTAAAGTTGTGCCAAGATGAGAACCATTTTTTGCCCCAGTTTGCAAGCGCCGTTAAAATGCTACATCTTTAATAGTAGCTAAGCTGCATTGATGAAAATACTGTTCAAGTACGAGACTAATATTATTATAGTGGTATAAAGTAAAAGTTCTCATCTGATCACTGTGCATCTTCTGATTCCTTTTAAATCAGCAGCCCTCTTCTTAGAATACTACTAAAATACCCAATAATTAACCAAGCCAAGCACCAGCCACCAAGCTGCTACCCAAGAAGTCTAGAGGCTCTTTCACAAGCCATAGTCCATTTGGTTAGTCCGAATCAGGGTGAAATTGATACTTTTGGTTCATTTTCTATTTAGTCTGGTTCGGTTTCACAGTGCACAAATTAAAATGGATAAAATAAAAAAAATATATATTTGCTGAGGGGCATGTTGGAGGGAAATATTGCTGTCGAAGTGTTTTCACTTTGATATCTCTTCTCCAGTTTATCTCTATTTTATTGACTTTATTTAGCATATCCTGTATGTTCTCTTCGGCCCAGATGTCAAGCAAACATTAGACTTCTGCAGAAGTCCAAGTCAGTCCTCTCCCACTCATGTTAACCTGCATTTACCTGTTTCCATCTCAACTTATGTCCACACAGGAAGCCTGCGTTTTGGTTTGCTTAGAAACCAAACCGCTTGCGAGAGATGGTTGTTTTGGTCCGCACCAGACTACGATTACTACGTTTACAACCGCCCAAACTAACCGCACCAGAGTTCGATTAAAACAGACTACACGTTGGCTTGTGAAAGCTAAAGTTCAAACTGGAATTTTACCTTTCTGTTTGAAAAATTCTTCCCTCCTTTTCTGATTTTTCCTAATAATATTACTATAATCTACATTAGGAGGAAGGACAGATAAGGTGAACATTACATTATTACATACTGTATCTGAGGAGTTAGATGTTCGTCATGTGCTATTGCAGACTTTATTCTTGTCATTACCTTTACTTCTGGCTGTCCTGTGGCTGTCAGCGAGCTCTCCGTGCATGACTTTACCTTGTAAAACCTGGGGAGGTGAAAGAACATCACTTGATGAGCATCACTTATCAAGCTGCACTATCAGAAGCTTTGTGCATCCATTTTTTGAATTGAAGCGATAACAGAAGCGATAAAACGTTGCTCACATTGTCCGTCTGCCCGTTGGATTTGGACGCTTTCCTGACTGCGGTTTCTGTAGAGGCACCACTGTTGGCATGGTGATCAGGGCAACCTATCAGACCGGGCGCTGTGGCGGTCAGATTGAGGGTCATCCTGCTCTGGCCTGGCTGGTTGTGATGACCTCCGTCACCGGTGCTCCAATCTAATGAAAACAACCAACCATCAACGCTAAGGCCACACTGTTACTGTTCGTGACCACCGGTTAGAAGTTAGATTAAATTATTACAAATAATTAAGGCGGTAAAAGATGACTCATTATCTTACCCTTGTTGCCATAGCGCCGGATGTCCATGGTCAGACTGCCGTTTTGCAGGGAGGATGTCATTTTATCCTTCCACTGGATGTAGTTCATGTGTGCCGCCGCAACTCCATTAACAGCCACAATCTCATCGTCCACACACAGCTGGCAAAGCTCCGCTGGACTGCCTGGGGAGGGAGGGACAGGCGTCAGGGAAATGAAGAAAGATGAGGACAGCAATGCATAAAAAAAAAAAAAAAAAAAATGTACCAGCTTCAGAAGTGATTTGTTTAGCACCGACTGAGCTGCAGTATTGAGGACAAGGTTGCTGTTCCAAGTTGAAAAGTAGGCCAGTGAGCCAAAACTACATCGCTGCGAGTAAGTGACACCTCTCTCACTTCTGATTAAATATTCATACTTGAGGTTTAAATCACTGGTTTCATTTTATAGGTTGTTTTGTAGTTTTTAATGCACACAAAATAAACATCAACATCCTAATAACCATGTCATGTATGCCATTAGTCAAAATCTATAAAGACATTTCTCTTTTTCAGCATTAAAAAGAGACTTTTTGCTCTTTTCCAGCTTTGTCTTAGCTCAACAAACAGTCTCAGAAACCTAATTTTTGTGTTTCGATAGTGACCATTTGTCTCTGCTCTGTCTGCGCTGAGACCTGTCAGTGTTTTGAATTACTGTTCTTTTTGTAAGAGCAGGATGTTAGAACAAATTTACTCTTGGAGAAGCAAAAAACAAACAAACATTGAGAGCACAATGTAGCACTGCCATCCATCCCTGTCACTACAATGTCCTTGTTTTACAATACAAGGTTCAAAGCAAAAACTCAACACTGTCAGCTTAATCATAAATTTGATGTTAAATTTTAGCAATGCAGCGAAAGTCTTACCAGGTTGAATGGATTTGACTGTCGCCCCGGTGGAATCCCAATGAGTCTGGAAACCAAAGTCTGGTCTGCTGTTGGGTTTAAGAGTGAGGCTCACTCTCATGTCACTGTGATCCACCTGAAACACAAACGTAAAAGGTGACACCCTGTGATCCAATGTCCTGTTCTTCCTGCTGGAAACTAGACCCTTATAGTAAGAGATACACACCAGGGAGGAACCAGTTTGTTATGTACAATGTGGTGCAATCATCACGGCAGCGCTGCAACAAATGCCATCTTTGTGAAGTTTTATTGTTGATTTCAATGCTACGTTCATGTTTGTGCCTTCAGTTTGTGCTGGTTCACCATTATAATGAAAGGCGTTTCTTCACCCCTCATTTACTCAGATAAGGAGGGCAGAATATTAAAAACACCTCACACACACACTGCGTAAAAAAAACGGAACATTATGAGCTTGAAAAAGATAAGCTGGTGACTCAGCGTATAAGCACGCTTTAGGCCTTTTAGGGCTAATACGGTTTAACGGGCTGCACACCCACACAGGTGTTTTCACTTACTCTGCTGATTAGCGGCTGATTCACCTGTGTGGGTGAAGGAAGACACTGCAGGAATATAAATGTTTGCCGTTTGCTCCATGTCTGTTTACCACACTAGATTCCAAGTTTGACTTGCTGTTACAAAATATTAATGTTTTTGTTTCAGCTACTAGCTGCTCATTTCATAAATAAGAACAATCATTAATTACAACATGTAGATTCTGGATAGCTCTTTCTCCTCCCTGATCATGACATCTCAGGCAGTGAAAATAAGAAGTCATTTATTTGTTATTTTATTTGTCATTTATTAAAGAGGACCTATTATGCTTATTTTCAGGTGCATACTTTTATTTGGGGTTTCTACTACAATATGTCTACATGCTTCAATGTTCAAAAAATATTTTTATTTTTCTTATACCGGTTGTGCTGCTGCACCTCTTTTCACTCTCTGTCTGAAATGCTCTGTTTTAAGGCCCTGACACACCAAGCCGCGGTCGGCCGTCGGACAGTTTGGGGTCGTAGGTGAGCGTCCGTCAGCCTAATTTTTTGGTGTGTCCCGCATCGTCGGCTCTAATCTGCCAATGTTGGAGTGTTTTTGGCCAATTCATCATTTTGAAGATGTTGAGAGATCGCTCTGATTGGCGGTTCAGCTTAAGCGAATCGGTGCACGAGAAGAGAAATGGGTGTGAGGAAAGCAAACTAACGAGTAAAGTCAAGAGGAAAAACACAGAAGGCTCTTCTCATTTTTCATCTCCATCTCCATCTCATCTGATCAGGACGGACCCGCCGATCTATGTGTATTAATTTCTCCTCCATTGTTGTTGTTGTTGTTCAGCACTTGTAGCCTACATGCAGGATGTGACAGTTGGTTTTGTGGTATTTGTACCGCCCCTTCTCCATTGTGATTGGGTGGCTGGGTAAAAAGTGACAGTGACGAGTGCTGCGTTTTACCCAAAGTTGAACATTTTCACTATCGGTGACTACAAAAAAAAAAAAAACACCAAATGTGCAGCACTTAGACACTCGATGCCTCGTCACGCTGCTGGCGTAGCGGTTGCAGCGGTTGCTTGCCATCCCTGCGGTTGGTTTGTCAATAGCGTGGTATTGCAATATTGCAGTTATTGCAACAGCCCTAGTTCAGTAGCAGTGTTTCTGTAGGGGAGAGTAACCCCCTTTGGTGTGGTCTTTGGGCTTTGTAACATGGACAAAAAAACTAAATAACACTAAAGAAAAGGGAAAAAGCACAAAAGCATAATAGGTCCCCTTTAAGTCACAATAAATATTAGCAGATAGTGATCAGTGCCTGATCGCCTGCTCAAAGTAAAAATCACTTAAAACTACTAAATTACTCTTGTTTTGTTTGTTATTATTTTGTATCTGTTTTTATTTATTATATGTTCGAAATAAAGTCTTTCATTCATTCATTCATACTTAGAAAAGTGATTATTTTTCCATCCATTTGCCTGTGATCTTCTAATCTAACAGTGGCTCATTTAGCTTTTCTATTGATCAACGGGCACCGCCACAGACCGATAATTGATTTGATAATCCCTGATTATAAAGAGTACAGTTTGATCAAACAATTCAACAATCCTAGATGCATCAACATATACACAGTACAAATGCTGTGTGCTGAACATAATCTAACATACCTTTGGAAGGTCAATGCTTGCGGTAGATGGGAAGGTCGAGCTTTTGTTGTGGTGTGTCTGCGGTTTTGAATAAGGCTGCGGTAGTAGCTGGGTGTGGGTGTAGGGCTGATGGTGGTAGCCATTGGTCTGGAAGAACGTCTGGCTGGAGAGAGTGGCACATTTCACCTCCTCCCTCTGCTCGGTACCATTCTGCCTCGCCTGGTCGGCTTTCTCCAGTCTGATTGAAGCCGGCTGCTGACCCGTCAGATAGGCGGTCGCAGTCTGTCTTTTGAGAGAAGATTTGGTGGTTGGAGAAACAGATTCCTCTTTCTCATTTTTCATCAGCAGACCCTGGTTGTCGTCTACCTGGAGATTAACAAAAACAAGATGTGCTCAGACGGACAGCACCGACACATTTGACTGACGCATTTACTCTGCACTTGACGTGTTGACTGTGCTGACGTAAGACAGGTGGTACTGAATGTCTACAACCAACAGCCTCATATGAAAATAAAAGTGTGTAATCTTGTAGTGAGTTGACGCTGTTCACAACGGTGCAGCAGCGTTTCTATTATTAATGAGGTCGATCCAAGAAAACAAAAGGTAACACAAGCTCACTCACATACAGTACTCACAAACAGGAAATGCTCTCATTACATTAACTAGCTTGAGCCTATTTGGCTGACTAAACAAGTCCCTATGCACCCTCCTGAGCACCAACTGTCCATTAAGACAGAATTACAACCGTCCACACTGTACAATAAAATCTGCAGGTGGCAGGTCCTTCTACTTTAAAAGCTCCGACACACTCATTTTCACCCGGAGAGAGAGTCCTATACTGTTTATCCCAGTCCCAGCACCATATCCATCACCAGCATTTTGAGAGCGTCTAGATTTCAAAATTAGACACTTAAGCCTGTAGGAATCGCGGGGATGGGCTGTTGAAAAGTGACCATGTTAGAAAGAAATATCCATTAGACAAGTGCTCCAGGTTTATCTGAGAGAGATAGAGAGGGATGATGGTAGTCATAAAAACAATGGTTAACAGTACTGGTTAAATGTTTTATGTACGCCTACTAGTATGCCAAGAAGTTGCCACAAAAATGTATTATTATCATCATCAACACATATAAAAAGACCAACATAGAGCACAAAACTAATTAATTAAAAACTCATCAACAAGCCACACCACCAGGCGACATGCTCTTTTGTTATGATGATCATGGGAGTATTTTGAGTTGATCCCACTTGCACTGTCCTGCTGATGTAAATACTTGTTAGCGTGCCAATGTGTATTAATCCACAGCTGAAAATAGTCCCAGACAAATGCACTAATTACTCCCATTTGAGTAAGGATTGCTGAAAACTACAGTGCCCAGCTGCTTTTGGAAATTATTTAGCATACATACAAATTTGCATTATGTCTTTGTGACCCGTTTTAAAAGATGGTTTTGGTCTTTTCATGGAATTTTTCGACAGTAACAAAAATGTAGACTAAACACCAAACTTATTCTTTAAGCCTTTACTGTACCATGAAAGGAAAACAACTATGGATACCATTTTGTTAACCGTGTTAAATGCGATATTGGGAGCATTTCTATTGCCTAAGCATGGCTCTCAACAGCTAACGGTGCTAATAGCACTAACGGTGAGAACAACGGCAACAGAGCTAACAGTGTTAACCTGGGGGGGAACTGGAGGGTGGGTGCTACTGTACACTCTGTGACCACGTTGTCGGTAAGGACGCCATATGAGCGCAGTGCAGAGCGGCAGCCGTGAGCTAGCCAGTGGGGTAAGCTCACATGCTCGAACATGTGCTAAAAAGGCACACGCGTCTGACCGGCTATGTCAACAAAATGAGGAGAATCTCTGATTACAACACACACAGAGGGAGGGTGACTTCATTCTCTGCTCAGGTAGACATTACTCCTCTATATCTTTACATAGCAAATTGTTGTTTGATGCAATATTAATTCTCTGAATACTGTATAGAGAACATTTAAACTCCAATACATTCATAGAACAACAGTGCTATAGCTGTGATAACCAATGAACTCACATTGCACAGTCTCGGCAGCGAGGACATCCTGGACTGCTTCATCCCAAAGGGTCTGGCTGTGATTGCAGAAGAGAGACGAGATGAGCCCTCGGACCTGCGGTAACCACGAGGAAGGCTGGCTGAGCCGGACCACGACCCAGCTCTGGACAAGTACTTGTAGACGCCTGCAGCCTGCTGGCCTCCACCTTGCTCTGCAGCTGGTTCCCAAGATGCCTTCTGGCTCTCTTCCTGGGACTTGTGGTTGTGGTGGGGCAAGTCCTCCAGAGCATCAACTCCTGCCGGATTAACAGCATCGGGGATGAAAGTGGGAACTTTTGGATCAACGCAAAATGGAAGTTCCTTGTGACTAGACATGGATTCAGCCCTGGTGTTGGTTAACTTTGTGGTTGTGGTCAGAGTGGAGATTTGGTTTGTAAAAACATTTTCTGGCTGGGCCAGTTCAGATGTGGGCTGGAGAGGAGCAGGGCTGCCCTGCGCTTTGACTTGGGTCTGGGAGCTGAAAGGGCAGTCGGGAGAAGGGGTGGTAACTCCTGCTCCATCTGAAGCCAAGGAGGCAGCCTGGGTCTCCTCTTCCAGGATGTTCCCATCAGAGGCAGGCATGGCTCCAACCGATGGTCCCTGAGAATAAAGAAGTCAACACAGGCTGGAGATTTGGTAACATGCAACTTTTCTGTTATCACTTTCACTACAATTATACTAAAGGCAACACAACCAGGGACACTGATTAAGGTCAGGGATGCAAAACAGAACGTAACTGTAAACGTACCTGCTTGTGGGGGCTTAGTGGAGCTGTAGGGCTTAAAGGTGCCTCAATGGCGTAGCTGCGAGCCAGCAGAGCTCGAGTATGTGGCCGGAGATCAGAGCTTGAGTATTTTGATGGAGGAGAGATGGAGTAAGGACGAGGGGCAGGGTAATGTCTGCGTGGTGACTGCTGGTCTCTGGGGAATTGGCATGTAAGGAAAGAGGAGCCAATGTAATAAAGGAAGCAGAAAAGATGGGGTGGGGGTGGGGGGATGTGTGTCATATTACATGAGTTCACTGTGGCGTACTGAACAGTGAGGTCAGCAGCTTTTAATCAGTGGGCAACCTCCAGTTCTGTTAAGTGAAGCCAATGAGGAAGTGTCTTAAACTTGCATTCTTTCTAATAGCCAGCAGGGGGCGACTCCTCTGGTTGCAAAAAGAAGTCTGATTGTATAGAAGTCTATGAGAAAATGAGCCTACTTCTCACTTGATTTATTACCTCAGTAAACATTGTAAACATGAGTTTATGGTCTTTATCGCTAGTTTCAAGTCTTCTTCAATACAGCATGATGTTCATTTAGTAAATTATGGTCCCATTTAGAGTCAAATAGACCATAAAGCAGGGTTTGATTTAGGGCGTGGCTACCTTGTGATTGACAGGTCGCCACCACGGCGTTATCCGGTCTGGGAGTTGTTTGTGTTTTTGTCTTACAACTTTAACCCTTTCACAGTGTGTTTTCAGTTCATGAAAGTTATTGTAACACTTTGGTTGCCTAAAAATGTCTTATTCAGCGTTCGATTGTACTTAGCTACACCTTCTGGTTGCAAAAAGCCAAGATGGCAATGGCCAAAATGACATACTCAAGGCTTCAAAACGACAGTCCATAAACCAATGAGTGACGTCACGGTGACTATGTCCATTTCTTATATACAGTCTATCGTTTTAATACACACTTTAAATAAATTGTTGGTAGCAACAGGGTTCGGAAGAGTTAACATAACATTTCACATTACATTTGTAGCAGGAGCATACCTCTTCAGCATTCTGCCTTGTGCTTCGTTCTTCTCAAATTTAATCACAGCCCCATTGGCCATCTGGTTAATGACGTGCTCTCTGTCCACTGATTCCCTGCGGAGGTCAGAGTTGGTGCTTCTGCGATGATTCTTCCACTTTGTCAAGTCCTGAAACAAAATGCACAACAACACGATAACCCCGTTACTTTTGTTCATATAACTTCAATGTAATGTTATAAATATTTTAAGACTGAAAACACATTTTCTTTCGAGTGATTATACTCTGGAAAACCATCCATTTGTTGAGATAGAAAGTTCATTCTTCAGTACCTTTGGAATGGTGGTAGACAAAACAATCTTTTCTCCCACCATGCACTGAGAGACTGCTTCTCCTGCTTTCCATAAGAAATGAGTGGAAAGCGTTGAGACGCCCTCCGTCACCGGATCTAGTGGAAATTCGCGGTTACAGCTGCTAACGCCGCCCCGACCAACGGCGCCGTTGCGGATGCGTAGCACCTACCCTCCGGTTCCCCCCTCAGGTAAAGCGCTTTCACAAGTGTTGCTATTGTTTTCACTGTGAGCGCTGTTAGCATAGTAAGTTACAAGCCACCGGCTCAGCCGTTGCCACGTTGAGAACCGTGCAGACGCAATAGAAATGTTCCCAATCTCGCATTTAGCACCTTAAGGACTGCCACAATCAAGGTACAGAATAAACTTTAATTTTCAATTTTTAAATCAACATGGAAGAAAAAAAAAAAGATCAACTATAATTCCAAGACATCTGGGCAGATTTTATCTGCTGAAGAACATGGGGAGCTTTTTCAGCATATCACACTAACAGCAACTAAAAGGAGTGTAGTGTAGTGAGATTGTTTTGTCAGACTTTTCCAGACTTACATCATGCCACTTAGCCTCACTGTCCTTGGCAGCAACGCTACACCTCCGTTTGTTTTCTTGATTGCACTCCCTGGCCATGTCCATGTCCTGGTCCAAATCATAGATGGTGTTCCCATCAGGAACTTTACGCACCGGGTACACCATCGGGATGTCACTGAGTGATTTGCTCCTGGTTCAGACAGACAAAGAGGCAGGAAAATGGAAATAAATAATGTATATACAGAGCAAAGAAACACCGCAGCAACACCATGTAGCAGAACAAGCATGATGAATAGCAGTATTGCAATGCAGCGCACACTAACGGTTACTTTCAGACACACACACACACACAGAATACACTGTACATCACAAGCCAGTACACCACAGTATTAACAGCTGCAACACGACACATTCTGCATCCAAACAACAGAATCCTTAGCGAAGTGCGAGCAGGAGAGTTGCATGCAAGTCAAGTAACGCAGCAGTATAAATGGCAACAGATGTTGCTGTCTGGATAACAGAACAGCCATGACTTGTAACAAGTAATAGCACTGCTGTGGGCAACAGAGGGTGTCAGATGTGACATTCAAATAACTTACAGCAGCAGTTAGCAGGTGGTATATCAAAACGGTGACATAATTTGATGGGAGGAACCGAGCCTGTGATTACAAACAATCCTGTAGTTTGCCATAAATTCTACTGTCAAGTCTCGGCCCAGAAAATTAATAGTGGGAGGTATGCCAAGTGCTTCATCTTTATGAAAAGGCAAATGTTTGCGGCGTAATTTCCTTTGTAGGTGAGCTGAATACAAACAAAAGCAGATGAAGCAGCAACAAAGCAAATATGGTGCGGAGCAATCTCAGACACCTTCGCTCAAAACTTTAGGACTCACCAAATCCAGCCAGGGTTGACCTGAAATGGTCTCTCAGGTCTGACCTGGATTTGATATGCTCTACAGAACCAAAGAAACAGACACGGAGACCAATGAATGCCATCATGCTTCTAAATATGAAAGGCACCTGGTTTTTACAGAACTAACTAACAGCATAGTAACAAATGATGAAGGCTAGACATGACAAGGTGCTAAACTAAAATAAAAACATATATTGAAGAGACATTGTATAGATTACTTCGAGGCAATGGGCCTTCATGCAAGAACATGTTCCTATTCTTGTCTTAACTTTCTTACTTTTTGTGTGCCACATCAGATTCAGGAAACGCTCCTAACTTCAGATAACTGTGTAAATGACCTGCATAAATATGATGAATGCCACCTGTGCATTCATGAGAATTGTAAATCAGCATAATTAATACCCCAATGATACCATATAAGGCCATGCTTCCTGCCCCATTCATCTGTCTCTGCCAATATATCAGCACACTGTCTACAGACACTCTCTTACAAGGGCCTAACGTACATCCAAAAGAAGTCAGCCATGACGCACCTGGTTACACTTCCTGTTGACCTTATGATATACAGAGACAAATTAACCTTCAATTAGTGCATAATTTAAGTCATTTTGTAGTTTGAGATGTTCATATTGATATTTTAGTGTTATACTACAGCATCAATGGTTAATTTAAAGTAATGATGATATCGTTAGGCTATATGAATACATTTAAAATTAAATTATACTTCAAATTGTAGAGTCAAACAGGATAATAACACATTGCTTCAAAGTAGTTATTGTACAGTTTTAAAGCTAGAGTGAAGATACTGGTATCATATGAAACTAGAAAAAAACCTAAGGAATCCATTGGTACCAATCATGTCATTCTGACTTGTTGCAAAGGAGGTTAAATAACGATCCAAACGTCGCTAAATTTTGGCGAGGAAAAACTGTCATGGCCATTTTCAAAGGGCTCCCTTGACCTCTGACCTCTAGATATGTGAATGAAAATGGGTTCTATGGTTACCGACAAGTCTCCCCTTTACAGACATGCCCACTTTATGATAATCACATGAAGTTTGGGGCAAGTCATAGTCAAGTCAGCACACTGACAGCTGTTGTTGCCTGTTGGGCTCGAGTTTGCCATGTTATGATTTGAGCATATTTTTAATCCTAAATGCAGTACCTGTGAGGGTTTCTGGACAATATGTGTCATTGTTTTGTGTTGTTAATTGATTTCCAATAATAAATATGTACATACAGTTGCATAAAGCAGCATATTTGCCCACTCCCATGTTGATAAGAGTATTAAATACTTGACAAATCTCCCTTTGGAGGTACATGTTGAACAGATAAATCCATTAGTGAAAAACTAATTTCGGATAACAGCAGACTATTGCACAGGACTCCTACAACAGGTCTGGAGTGGACCACTCGCAAACAATGTTTGTGCCTAAGAAAAAATGCAAAATACGAGAAAATTGGTGAATGCGGCAAGTTCTAAATCGCTCATACAAGCCACTTAAGATCGAATCTGTTCGTACGAGTGGTTCTTGTATGACGCCCATTGTTATCTGACGGATACAACACATATGCTCTCAGTGCCACAGCTGCAATACAAACCTACTGAACACACAGAAGATCTTGGCAGAAAGAATGTGTTTAATACACAATATTTTAGGCAGTTCATTAACCCACTTTGACGCACTTCCATTTATCCAAACCAAAGCCAGAAAGTAAACTGGAACACATTAGCGCTGACACAAAAGGCGTTATAAATTACATGATTCTGTGATGGCTATCAAAGCATGACACGACGCATGAGTCATCCGTTTAACCATTATGAACTAATGAGTCACTCAGCATGACGCTGTTAAAAAGTCCTCACATAGTCAGCACTGTAATAATAAAAAGGTGCCAGAGTAAATGCCAGATAATACACCGTGCAGTAGTTAGGAAAACATTAATCAGTAACAAAGTCAAAGCATTTTCCTGATAAAACAGGGCAAAATTTGCATAGCAAATTGAGTACTTTGCTGATGGATTAGAGGTTTGCAAATACGAATACTTTGGGATAGTGTGTTATAGCTTGTGTCAACAGTGTGTACAGTTTGTGTGTCAGTATGTGTGCATTAGCTGTGGATCTTCAGGACATGAAGGGTGAAGGTTCAGGCTTGGGAGAACGTTTCTTAGAGACGGTTTTGAGGCTCTCCAGATGTGGCAGAGATGTTTGTACAGGTTTGCTCACGAGCCAGGAAATGAAGTCAAACGCTTCCTCGGAACCCAAGAACCCAACGCTTTATGGCTACAAGGAATAGAAGATGCATGAAATGAGTTCATTATTAACATCAGACTTTATATATAACACAGGATGTCTTCTAAGGAGAAGAAATTTGCAAGATGTTGGGTTCGGCAGTTTTAGCTTATGTCATCTTTCTTGCAACGTAGTGCTAGCTATTCCCATGTGCCTAGCAAACTAGGATTTAGTTTGCTGGTGTTGTTAAGCTGGATTTAGTAACTACTAATGCTATAGCCAAAAACAATAAATCAACAGAAGACATTTGACCAGATGCCACTATGTCACGCAGCAGGTTATTTTAGCACCACACACAAAAGGTTTCAGGTTAGAGTTCACAAAAGAAGGTACAGTAAGTGCTTCTGTGCTTCTTTACAAGTTACCAAGATGACTTGCTGCTCAAGCAATGCAACTTTTTACACTAAAGCAAACAGCACAACAGTAAAGCTTCAGCTTTGCCTTGTATTAGTGAGTAAAGTATTTGTAAATCGTAAAGCTTTGGTGCCGCCTCGCTTCGTAGAGCAATAAAAATAGCCAACAGACCTTAAGCCTTGCATTTTACGATACCAGGGTCTTCTCTGGGAGCCGAGGTAGATGGTACGCACACGAGTCTCCTCTTCAGGCGTCCAATAACGGGGTAAGAAGCGGTCGTAGTCGGCGTTGTTAGACGTCTGATGAAGGGTCTGCTGCACCCGCCGCAAATACAAGTCATCTAGGACGGGGTCTGCGTCGGTATAATCGTCCTCCGAGTCTTCCTCACACAGAGCTCTCAGGAAAAGCTCATCAAAGGAACACTCGGGAGGACTCACAGTGAGGTGGGGTTGAGGAGGGACAGGGGCATCTTCAATGCTGCAGCAAAGAGTGGTATATACCCACGTCTATGTTTATGATGATCACACAGACTTCACTTTGGATAAAATATGAACACCAAGTATCACAGAAACGATCTCTGAGCTGCTCCAAAATGTTAAAAGGCAGAAGTGTGGTCGATGATTAATGCTTGCAGGCAAATTCACTGATTTTTGAGGAGAAGGTTAGGGTTATGCAATGCTTTTCAACTTCAAGGCAGCAGAGTGGAAGGTAGTGTGGTTGAGTAATTACGGAGCCAAGCAGAGCACCGTCGACACGTCGGCCTGCCTCATCAGATATTATATAGTATCATCTACTTCTGAAAAAAGTTAATGTCATTTGTTGAGCAAGACTGATGTTGAACTGCAAAGACTAATCAATGAAAGTATTAAATTAATTGCCAACTATTTTGATAATCGATTATTCAGTTTCAGTAATTTTTAAAGAAAAAAAGTAATTCTCTGATTCCAGCTTCTTAAATGTGAATATTTTCTGTTTTCTTTACTCCTCTATGACAGTAAACTGAATATATTTGAGTTGTAGACAAAACAAGACACTTGAGGACGTCATTGGGAAACACTGATTGACATATTTCCCCATTTTCTTACATTTTATAGACCAAACAATTAATCGACAGATTAATCAACAATGGAAATAATTAGTTGCAGCCCTAGAATGAATTTTAAGAAGTATTTTTAAGCTTGGATGTCGTCCATTCAGTGTTTGTAGTCGTATGTTTTAGAGTGATAATAAAAAAAAAAAACTTCCTTGCCCACAAAAAAGGGTATTTTAAAAATGTTAACACAACAAGAACACTGACTTGCTGTCGCTTTCACAAAACAAGTGGTAAAAAAAGAGCTCTTTATCAGACATCACTCAGCAACTCAGTCTACAAAGTAGTTCTGATGTAATTCTGATGTAATTCTAGCAGGAAAGAAGGATTAATACAAGGCTTAAATACCATAAAGATAATTACCACCTGGTAGGTGTTGTGTGAAAGTGACTTTGTCTGCTTGTTATGGCTGCGTTCATGAACGCATGCCGCTCTGCATCATTGATATGAGCTTGATAATGTGAAGAAACTCCAAACTGTCTGAAATCAGTCTTTAACTGATGTGACAACCTTGAAATTTGCCATGATATAATAATAATGAGTTTCAACCAAGAATAATCAATGATAAATATTATTGAACCCAGTTCTCGCTTCACAGCAGTTTTTGCCACATTACAATATTAGAAAGAAAGCCGAATACTGCAGGTTACTGTTGAGACTCGGGAATAAAATGATCTTTTCTAGGGTATGTTAAAGTTGAAATTCCACATAAAAGGAGGGTTATATATGTGCAAATACAAATAAACACAGAAAGGAAAACTTTAAAATCCAGTGAAGAATTAAATGTTAAAGAAAAATAAAATGTTAACAGTCCTTTAGTAGATATGAATAAGTGAGTTAGTGGCAGGAAGTGAACTATCCGTGTACAGTAACTGACACATGTACAGTACCTGGAGAGTGGACCAGCGCAGCACCCCACGTTCTCCTCCCGTCCTTGTTTTCTCCGAAGGAGCGGCTGTGGGATATAACTTTTGTTTTGCTGGGTTGAGGGCTGTGTGGTCTCCATCTTGAACACCTGCTCAGCTTCTGCGTCACTTCCACAACCTTGAGACCGCACAAACACACATGGAAAAAATGAGAATCGGAAAAGATACAACTTTGGAGAACAGGGAGCTATCGGAGGCGGAGCGTACAATAACCTTTAGAGGAACTTTAGTGGGTGACTGAGTCTTCACACAGCCAAGCATTTTGTCCTCTCCCATCACACACACCGTTATCACCACAGTGTGGAACTTGCCACAATTTATCACTGACGTGCACGAAGACGAAGCACAGCAGACAAATGACACGTTGAGTAAGAAGATCAGAATGTTGTTGATCCAACAAAATGTGGTTGATCAAGCATAATAACACGGCTGCATATCAACTTATCAGAGTTCATGCATTTTAGATAAATACATTTCTGTTCCGGCGTGTTGTTTTTGCAGATTGACAGTAGCAGGTAGATATTCTCAGGTAAAAAAAAAAAAAAAAAAAAAAGGTGTGTTGATATGACATGTCTTCAACTGCAGCAAAAGTTGCATCAGCAGAGTTAGCCCTAACAACAGAAACTGCATCAAATCAACTTAAAGCAGAAAGTGTCACTATTGGCCACATTGTTTGATTACCAAGTGATTTCAGCAAATTACAGTAACTATCTTTTACAACCAAACAAAAAAAGGAGTCACATATGTACAAGTCACTGACTATAAGGAGATTTAATGCACCGATAAACACACCTTCACTGTTTGGGCGAAGGGCTCGGGAGTCCGGAGAGTCGATGCCGTCCACAGAGAACTGCGTCTTGTAGCTCGCTCTCGTGCGCCGACATTCCTCCCTCTCTGTGTACCAGCTCTCTTTCCCAAGCACATTACTGCCCTCATCTAGAGCCTGCATTTAGAAAGCAGAGTTAATGTTAATAATAATAATAATAATAAATAAAAAGGAATACAAGTGTGTCAAAAGCCTAGAAGAGCAGCTTACCTTGGACAAGGCCAACCCTAACAGCCCTTCAAAGGCCTTGAAGTTCAGCTGAGGACCATCGTAGAATGAGTCGAGGTGAGCCTTGCGACCCAACCAGTAGATTGTGATGAGAACCTGAGAAAGCGTGAACAAACAAACGTCACCGACCGCACACACAACTTCCTTCTCCCTTTTCTTGCTAAAATGGAAAGTGTAGGGTTTCCTATGAATTCAATTTTTTTTTTAGCATTTCCTCACTCCATCTATGGGTGGCTAAGGCACAACATGAAATGCCCACCCTGATCTAACTCATCTACAACTCAAAAGCCAAAACCACAGAGAGATATTTCTGATGTTCAATAAATTACTTGTGGTTTAAAGTTTGGCAGATTAGGATCTAGGCCAACATAAACAACCAGAATTACCACCTCGTGGTTGTATGCCTCCGCCAACCAGTCAAGTTGCTGTTTACGTCCATGTCTGTCCAAAATGTCATCACTTCATCATTTTATCCTGTTAGACGGTTGTGTGAAATTGTCATAATTAGCATATGAATTCTTGAGTTATGGCCAAAAACATGTTTTGTGAGGTCACAGTAACTTCGACCTCAGACCACCAAATTCTACTCAGTTCATCCTTGAGTCCAAGTGGACGTTTGTGCCAAGTCAAGTCAATTTATTGATATAGCACGGTTTAAAAACAACCCGCGGTTGACCAAAGTACTTTACACTGTAAAAATGAAAAAGGCATAAATTGACAAATAACGCAAATTCCCTCCAGGCGTTTCTGAGATATCGTGTTCACGAGAATGGGACGGACGTGAGGTCACAGTGACTTTTGACCACCAAAATCGAATCTCTTCATCCTCAAATCCAAGTGGACGTTTGTGCCAAATTTTAAGAAATTCTCTGGGACGGACGGACAACCCGAAAACATAATGCCTCCGGCCACAGCTATCGTGGAGGCATAACAATAGTTCCAACTAACGATGCAAAGCAACAAATCAATGAAAAGTTACGACGATAAGAAAACACAGATGCTGTTAAGAGGTGTTAACTGTAGATTCTTCTCTGGGGACCATGAATGTCTGTACCAAATTTCATGGCAATCCATCCAGTAGTTTTTTAGATAATTCAGTCTGCACCAAAGTGATGGATTAAGTCGACTGATCGACATTGCCACAAATTGTAAAGTTTCCTACAGCATCGGCCACAAGAAATACTGGCGAGGCCAGGCGCGTGGCCTTCATGAGACAACGCCATGGGACCGAATGCTGTTGACAGTCAGTCAGACACACACCTGACACCATTAGTAAAGACGGCGAGTAAAGGCCTGTGAGATATACACCTCTTCCTGGCATTTTGTGGTTTATTATTTCAGCAAGCGAAGCGTTGGACACAATTTATTTATCATTTGCCTTGAGGCGAGGCACATTATTTGACGAACGGCCTTTCTCCTTGGCAGAGCAGCACCCTGTGTTGCAAAGGGATTATCCACAACACTACGTGTCAGAATTTCTCCATCTGTATCTTAACAAAGTCATCATAGAGCGGTCAGCAGATTGAACACATCCACGGAGGGCCTTGAGAGATTTGAATCAGTGAATAAATATTTTATAGCTCAATGCATATTAGATGAAAAAGGTGAGAGGTAATAAATGCCTGTGTGGATTCCCCATTATGCTTCATCGGTGTCTGTAGCGGCCACCTTACCGGTCATTTGAAGGCATTCACTGAATACAGACATTATCTCCATCACCTTAGAGTAGCAATATAACCTAATAAAGGGTTGCTTTCACATTTTTCAGCACCAATTATGTACAGAGAGCCACTGTAATAAGCACTAGCAAAAACAGGCAATTCTGTTGGCTATGTTTCAATCATTAAATGGAAAATTGGTTTTATTTTTCCCCTCATTTGTTTACCTGAGAGTAAACAAGCATCAAGTCTGAAGCACATAACAGGATGCATTCATTATTCTTTAACAGCTTGCCACCTACCTCATGACAAGGAAATCATTACACTGCACAAAACAAGTCATCATATGTTAGTGCTATTTAATGGCGCCATTTGCCACGTATGATTTTATTTATTGTAAATTATTTTGGAACCCTTAAATCTCTAATCAAGTCCTGTTAACGTTAATTCACATTAGTGTTCTGGCGTTAGCAGAGATTTCTATAGTCCAGTGGTTCCCAACCTTTTCCCTTTTTCTATCATTGAGTAAACTGACAACCCCTGACTAAGTGACACATTTTATGGATATTTCATATTATAGTCAATGCATAACAATAACAGTATAGAACTGTACAATTAACCCAAATGGGGAACACAATACCAGCCGGAAGTTTGTGTAAAATGAGCAATTTGGATGAATTTTGAGCAGATTATATCCTGTGAATATTGCATCAGAGATGATTTTCTTTTAGGAACTTTTAATAAAAGTTTTTGTCTGTATTATGCATTTACATTTAATTTTTTTTAAACAAATGCAGTTGATTCTTCTCCCTGAAGCTTGGCCATTTTGCCATTAGCTCTTAGGTTGTATTAACTGCATACTTTTCTAATGCATCCTGTTTATATCTTAAATAATAATCTAAACTTTAAAAATAATTCTCCACAGAGAATCACACAAAAGCAGCACTTTAAATCGTGTTTACCAGAGATGTGCTCATAAGTTTCACTCATAAGTCATTCAGCATGACAAAAGCATAAACAACTACGAATTGACTAAAAAGACCTTAGTCGACTAAGACCGAAACGACAGATAAGTCGACTAAGAAGGGGCAGCCCTACTGTAAAGTGAAGAAAACTCAATAACTGTAATAATAAACGGGCTTATAAAACATCCCTCCACATAAAGAATGGGATTCTCACTTAATTTGAATGTTATGGGTGCAACAGTACATGTCAACATTATCCCACATTGCATCAATGCTTTATGTAAAAACAGGGATACTCAGCTCCATTTTGCAACTTCAACCTTTCAATTATGTATGTATCTGGTTGGAGGTCTGTATGAAAACTGGATTTCAATGGATGTTGCAAATTGACCCTAATTGGTTAATTCAAGGAAAAATGCTATACCCATTTCAAAGAAAGAATGCTCCGACAAACGGCCTCATTACTGAGTCCAGGCTGTCAGCTATTGTGTGACTCCGATGAGGCTTCCCAGATAAACAAACAACCTCGAAACATGTGAAATACCAGCCGTGCACAAAAGCGTGTACAAATAACAGTACAGTACTCACATGTTCCGCACAAACAAAACACATGCGGTACTACCACTGTGTACGGATACAGTTTAAACTTTAAGGCATAGTGATGAAACATTTTGCCAGATTATTGGGATGAGCCCCAAACTCAATCAAGAAAACAACCCCCTTGACCATCATCACTCTGATTCTTGATGCTGGTGGGATGTTGGCATCAGCATCAGGAGCTGCAGCCTGTGCGCTACACATACTACTGAGCAGATAAATAGGATTTTGACTACAGGCTTCCATGTAGGTAAATTCAGTGGTAGTGTTTGAGTCAGTGGGCAACCTCCGGGTCTGAGAAGTGAAGCCAATGAGGAAGTGCCTTAAATTTGCATTCTTTCTAACAGCCAGCAGGGGGCGACTCCTCTGGTTGCAAAAAGAAGTCTGATTGTATAGAAGTCTATGAGAAAATTACCTGACTTCTCACGTCATTTATTACTTCAGTGATCATTGTAAACATCACCAATTGGTGACGCTGTGGTGACTACGTCCACTTCTTATATACAGTCTGTGGTTAGGGACCCTTAACTAAGTGAAGTGGAGCAAGACGGAGATTCTTTGAAGGTTTTAAAACTCGAGAGAAAATCAGGAAAATATAAGAATGATAGAAAAAAAACATTTAGGAGAAGAAAAACTGAATAAGTCATTTTTGTCAAACTTACATTTCTGAGTCTTCTGGTGCTCTCATCTCGCCTAGAATAAAAAGGAATGATAAATAAATATATATATAGAAGAGTGGTGCTCCTAATGCTGCAATTTACAGTATGACTGCATGCTGCTGTAAACAAGATGTTAGGGGGAAAAACTACAGTGACATCTTAATCCTTCTCATTTGCAATGCTCCACTAATCAGCTACTTATCAGCATGTACAGAGAACAGGCTATCAACTCATATAAAGCAGCAGCTTGTCGCCAGGCAAAGCTCATACCTTTAGAAATGCAAAGCAGCTGTGAGGCTATAAACTTTATTCAGCTCAGGCATCGCATTAAGAATGCCTCCGTGTTAAATGTGCTCAACGCAGCCGATACAGAGTCAAGCCGTCATATTAGTCAATGTGTGAGTTGACTTTCAGAAGTAAACGTGTGCTTCTCTGTGCTGGCATGAGCTCCTGTAGCTTTAGGCAGTTGTACACATTCACTTAACAAGACATGACACTGCTTCTGTAAGACAACGGTACCTGAGTGTGGCACGACTGGACAGGTCCTGCAGGTCTCCTGGATGAAACAGCTGAGACACATTCAGGCCCATTTTCCCACAGGCTTTCAGGAACACATTCACATTATCCTGGAGATTAAAATGACAGAGACGGCAAAATGAGTGCAGGTAGAAAACGGGTAGAGAATCAGAAGGGGTTGTCGATGCTGTTTGGGATGAACTAATAATGGCAGGCGAGCTCGCTAAAGGCCACCAACAACTTTCCATGGTTTGATCGGATATCTAAAAAGCACTGTTATTATCTAATAGTCTGCAATGTTAATTATTAAATTACTTATAGACACTTTTGCACATGAAAATCTGATATTGGTTAACGGAAGGTTAAGTCAAAGCCACAATTGAATGTAAATGTAATGTTAAAGCTTTCAATGAATGCCATGATGACCTACAGGCTTACTGTCTAACATAATGCTTCTTTTTACTGCATTCAATAAAACCAAAAATGGTAATGAATCTTTTCATTTTTAGGTGGTGACTCGTGGCTGAAATGACAAATATCGGCAGCAGATTTTTATTTGCTCTGCTAGGTGCGGACATTATGCTTTGTTAAAGACAGGCTTCCTCTGTTAGCTGCTAGCTAATTCGCCCCATATGAGTCTTTCTCATCCACGACATCGGATCCCAAACGATGACACAACCTAGGAAGCAGCAGCCAAAATCAATACTTTAAGCAGTGAAAATTGAGAGCTGAGAACAGGATCATTTATCTTACTCATTCTAAGACCCCACTATAGTGATTATTATCTGACTTATCGTTTGTTTGTCATTGTCATCATAAGTCTACAGCCACTTCTGAAAGTCACAACGATTATTTTGGAAAATGATTAAGGAGTCATTTTAGATACACCATAAATGTAGGCTCTCTCGCTTAGATAGCATTAGGTTAAATAAAGAACTGCAATGTGAGAGCAGTCTATATTGCAAACAACAATAAAAATCAAATCAGAAACAGACTTTCACTGTCAGCGCTCAAGCTTGTGTGACAATAGAGACGACACCACGTCTAGGTTACGTGATGAACGTCTCCACGATGAACAGTCTGCTGTTCATCTCAGTAAGTGGACCAGGGGTTTGCTTCCTTCCCTGCACGGAGATTTGCAGAGATGTGGGAGGGTTTGTGGGCGACACGCCGCAGATGACCCCTCCACAGGAAATCAGAAAAAAAAGGAAATAGGTCCTTCATCAAAGCAGACCGTTTTCTTAGTCTGACTAGTAGACATATACTGTAGCCTATTTATTTTTATGTTCACAGCACATTGTGCTATTGCATTTTTAGATTTTCGAAATATTGAAGTTTCTAAATAAGTGTATTGGCCATACACCTGGCCAAGTGGCGCTATCCACGTTACTGAAAGGGGGATCTAATTCTGGCTTGTTAAATTAGCATTTAACAGTTTGTGTTGTTTTTAGCACAAGGCAAGAGAGTGAAAATAGGCTTGTTCAAGATGAGCCAGGCCTGCGCAGAATCGGTCACCGGCGATCACCACGCAATGCATGCCGGTTAGATTTGTGTCCGACTTGATGCCGACTTGCTCTGACGTCATGCACACGTGGGCAACGATAACCTCACGAGATCGAGGCGGCCGCAGTTTTTTTAGAGCCAGACGCCGCAGTTGCTCTCCACCAACTGCAAGACCCAGGGCATTATGGGAAATGCCTGGCTGTCGCCTGATCGAAGAGCTGATTGGCTTAGTTTTGACAGCAAACACCACGTGTTGTAGAAAGTCACAACTTTCTGTGTAATTGTAATATTTAATGCTAAATTGTAGGATATTAGTCTCATGTTGTGCCATGAAGGTTTCATCTGTTAAACATATTTTGTGTGGTTGATAATAATAATTATAATAATGAAGGTTATTTATATAGCACTTATCAAAACGAGTGCTTTACAAGGCGGACATAAACAATAATAAAGGATAGAATCCAATGCTAAATACACGCACATTACCATATATATTTACAAACAAATATAAATAAATCTGAACGTGGTCTGAAAACGGATCTAACAGGATGTCACCATCTCTGTGATTTCCTGTAAATTCTTTGAAGGCTGCTGGAAACAGCTGGAAACAGCTGGAAACTGTCCGACTTGACCGCAGATTTTTGTCTCCGCCCCCTGATCTCGTCTACTTTCCAGGCGAGGCGCAGGTCATCTCAGACAAGCCTAATATCGCGCTACTTGATTAATAAAATTTAATTAAAATACTGCTGCAAACAGTGGTTAAGTTCAAGTTAGAAAAATTGTTTTCTTAAAGTTCATAATTCTATGAATGTGGCTTCAACAGATGGGAGAAACAGCCTAGCATGCTTCATCGTCTATATAAGCCCACTGAGGTTCGGGATTCATAAATATGAATAAAAATACATCCCCCCAACTGAGCCATGTTATGTCAGCAGTAATGTAAAGTATATTTAATTTGTAGTTGCTGGTTAAAACATGTAAAACCACCAGTCTGGTCCTTTAGGATGTTGAAGTAACTTCTGATTCTCCCCCACCATCACCACCTTCAGTCCTGCATCACTGCTGGGCTCTGTCTATTTACTGGCCCCTGATGGGAGGTTGCAATTCATCTTTTCCTGCCTTGCTTTGGCAATTATACTTGCCATCAAAAACACAGCCTGAAGCCAAAATAAAAATCTGCATTTGCAACTATGCCGGGTATATACAAAAATATTTATGTATGTTGGGTTGTCGCACTGAAATGCAGTTTCAGGATCACTCAGACTGTGGCAACACTGTCTCGCAGTGCCTTAAACAGGAAACCACACATCGAGTCAAAACTTCCTGGCTAGCAGGTGCCTTCTTATTTTCTTATGTACTTGTTTGACACTCAAGGCAGCCGGCGCCACACCGCCAGGCTACCTGTAACACACACACACAAGGTAAGAAGTGTAAAATCCAACACTCACCAGACCAGCGATGGGAGTAGAAAGCCTGTTAACTCTCTTAATGATGCCAGGTTTCAACTGGTTGATCAAGCTATAAGGGATGACAAAAAAAGAAAAGAAAACAGTTTATAAATATTCCAGATTTATGCTGCACATATTTGAGAACCAATATATAATTGTATCATCAGGGTCCCATTCCACAAAAGAAGCTAAATAGAGTCGGACTTTAACTTCCAACAAAGAAATTACATTAAAAAAAAAAATGCAACAAAAAGCTTGCTTATAAACCAGTTTGATTGGAAGAAACTTTAAGTTAAGGTCTATAACTAGACTTCTGGGCTAACCTGCAAGCCTAGACTTCCTGCCCAAATATCTCATTTGTTGGTTTCATTGTTATTTTGTAGCTACAAGCTGATGTTTGAAAAGTCAGTGGTTATTGAAGAGTGTGAGAGAAGAATATGAATAGTAATTGCACGCCACAGAAGATGGAACAGAAACAGAAAGTTGGTGTAGAAATGAATCTTATCTGATTGTCTGTATTACATGTAATTTAATTCTTGGGATATGCATTTTTGTTTTATTTACATTAACTTAAAAAAAAAAAAAGCATGTTTAGAGATATTGAGGCCTCTCAGAGTGCAACTTAGGACAAGACTATTTTCTAAAGTTGCTCCAGGGCTGCTGCTGAAGCTAAACTGGCAGATCAGCCCGACTACTCAAACCATAGTTTTACACGGTGATTTAGCTTGAATTTAATCCTCTGCAAGTAAAATGTGACATCGTAAAAGGTTTGTGCATCATTACTCACTCGCACAGCAGGACTCCATTCTCCAAGGCAGCACGGAAGTCGTTGCAACCGAACAATTTTCCAGTCACTTCCTGAAACAAAACACCAGTATGATTAGAATTTAGCTATTGAACATTGCATTTATATTTTGCCACCATCACAATCATCACAATTGTAAAAAAAAAACATTCATAACTATTTAAAAGGAATGGTGTGTAACATTTCGGGGGATCTATTAGCAGAAATCGAATTTAAATACGATGTTTTCCTTAGTGTATAATCACCTGAAACTAAGAATCGTGTTTTCGTTAGCTTAGAATGAGCCCTTCATATCTACATAGGGAGCGGGTCCTCTTCACAGAGTCCACCATGTTGCTCTACCATGTTTCTACAGTAGCCCAGAACGGACAAACCAAACACTGGCTCTAGAGAGAGACTTTACATGCTTTACATGAGGGCCACCATAGTTCTCCAACAAGCTTATGAAACTACATAACGTGAGCTGCAGTGTAAAACTGTGGTACCACCAGCCGCCATCTGACTGCCATTGCTCCTTAAGTAGGGTTATTATGGTAAGGATGACCTTTTTGAAGGAAGCGAACAGCGTTACCACAGTTTTGCACTCAGCGGCTCACATTACCGCAGTCTTAGAAAGGGAGGAGTGAGCGGAGGGGTACTCGGGTGGTTGCAATCTGCAACCACGCCACTAGATGTCGTCAAATCCTACACACTGTACCTTTAAGGGATCATTATCAAAAGTGTTTGCACTACATATTTCTTAAAAAAAAAAAAAAAAATGTGTGGTCGCTCAAAATTATCAGATTTTTTAAACCCTCAAAAATCCAGTCCCGCTACATCTTATACAGGCTCCCTAATAGCTTCACAAACTGCGTTAGTGTTAACACAAGTGATAGTAAACACAGCAGCAGTACTAAACAAGAGAAAAACAAAACAATGAAAAGTAGATTTAAACCAACAGTTTGTAAATTGCAGTGTGGTTGCTACGCTGTTAAAAGTATTTTAATTAAACTGTTTGGTTCAACTGTTGAAGAATGAGTTGCTCCTTTATGCACTTTAGTCACATAAAGCTGTTTGGTGGCTGTTAGCGGAAAGAACAACTCTGCCAAAAATTAGGAAAACAAGGTCCTGGTGGAAGTTAATTAAAGTAATTCTTTAGCCCACAGTGCAAGCATTTCCCTGTTTTGTAGTTGTTCTCAACAGTAACAGTAAAGTAAAGTAAATTAAGTGAGCCGGATACTGTTGAGATTCAGCTGAAATATATTCCAACTACTGCACAAAAAGCAAGGCTCTATACAAATAATCACAAAATATCTACCAAGCAAAACAGTGGGCTCTAAAAATAATGTATGTAAACAAACAGCGCATATGTTTTTGATCAAAACAAAAGAATAAAACATAACCTAAAGGATTTTACGTGGCAGAAGCAAGCACAAGGCAAAGGGGGCTTTGTAATGAGGACATAAAAATGGGGCTATTAAGGTTCAGCTCCATAACTAACAGAGGGCCCCAAAAGGCTATTCTTCTCACTAATTAGTCCCCCCAGGAATCCACAATCACAATTCATTTTGGGTAGAAGTGGGCACCGGGCACCGAGCAGAGGCTTCTCACAGACAAAGCAGTGCCAGGTTAACACAATAAAACACAATCATGTGGTTAAGATACTGTCTGTTCTACAGCAAACACAGCTTTAATTGGTCATTTCAATAAACAACTGTCCCTATGAAACCACAGATGCAATGGATTTTTCAAACATATGTTCTTGAGTGTGACTTGCAAACTTCTCTAGAAAGCTTCATCTGTTTAAATGTGCCAAATCCAAAAGGATCAAACGAGGCAATTATCTCAACTGGGAGGAAAATACAGGCTTCATTACTAAATCCATGTGATCCAGTTCTAACAGGTAGCCTAATGTAGAACAATGGGACATTTAGAGCTGCAATGAGAAGTTGATTCTGCAACTATTTTGATAATCAAATTATAAATGATACTTTTAAACTTTTACTTTTTAAGCAAAAAGGCCAAACATTTGTTAGTTCAGGCTTCTCAAATGTGAAGATATGAAGCTTTTCTGTCACACAAAGTAAACCGGATATCTTTGGATTTTGGACTATTGATCGGAGAAAACCATAGACTGTATACAAGAAGTGGACGTATCACCGTGAAGTCATCCATTGGTTTGTGGACTGCTGTTTTGAAGCTTCGAGTTAAGTATTTTGGCCGTCGCCATCTTAGTTTTTTACAACTAGGAGTGACATGAGAGAACGCTGAATAAGACATTTTCAGGTGACCAATTAACTTTCATGAACTGAAAACACACTGTGAAAGGGTTAAAGTTGTAAGACAAAAACACAAACAACTCCCAGACCGGACAACGCCGTGGTAGCGACCTGTCAGTCACAATGTAACATATAGAGCTGCAATGATAGGTCGGTTAATCTGCAACTATTTTGATAATGAAATAATCATTTTAGTAAAAAAAAATGTAAGCAAAAATGCCAATCGTGTTTGTTCCAGCTTCTCAAATGTGAGGATATGAAGCTTTTCTGTGTCACACATGAGTAAACGGGACACTTTTGGATTTCGGACTGTTGATCAGATAAAACGAGACATTTGAAGATCTCACCTTGCGGCGTTTTTCACCATTTTATGATATTTTATAGACAAAGGATTAATTGGGCAAATAATTGGCAGATGAATTGATAATGGAAATAAGTGTGAGTTGCAGTCCTAGGTAAATAGGATAATTGCACTACATTTAGGAGATGAATTCCTCTGGTTAAGGAGATGGCAGCCACTGTCATAAAAAACAAGAACACCTCCTCATAAATTGGACTGTGCTGCTCCTGTTTCACCAGACACTAAATGGCCTGTTTACATAATGTGGAAGAGGCCAATCCATTCTTATTTCTTCTCCAGTCCAGAAGGGACTGAGCAAATATTGACATGTTAATCGCTGCTTGTACTGTGCTAATGATAAACACCAACAATTTCTGGACACTTGAATGCATGGAAGCTTATTATCCTGCAACGTGTTACACTGCATATTAGTGCAAACACATTCCTGATGTTGTTTGGCACAAGAGGGAGGGTTTATGACAGCATTTACAGTACCATTTCCTTAAAAGCAGCATTCGTTGCTTCCCTCCAATCTCTCTCTCACACACACACACACACACACCTCATCACTGCTCATCCATCCTTTCATCCGTCAGTGCAGGAAAATAGACGGGTAAAATTGGCATGGGCTTACTGCCAAGAGCGCTCTGGGCAGGATTCTCATAATGATCCACTCAGACACAATTGACATTAATGGTCCCATTTAGAGTTGGTCAACATTCACTGCCTGCAGTCTACAAGTTGTATGCATTGGTTATGATTTAAGGATTACAACTTCAACAATGTTTGGGCAGCAGCAGCAGCCGGCTGTAACAACCTAGAAAATGCCTTGCTATAAAAACCACATTCTCCACCACAATGTGTGCATGCAATAACCAGCCTACAGCACATCTCAGTGGACAGACACTAAAGAACAAACCACCACACAGTGTTTAGGCCTTTCTCTTAAACGTTACATAATTACCTTCCTTCCAATTGCATTTCCCTCTGAGGCTCCTGCAGTCAAATTATGTTTTATCTGTGCAAACCACAGAGGAGCCTCACACTGGGCTCTCTGTGTCAGGACGCTTATCTTGGTATATTTTGCATTTGAACTCAAAGATAAGTCTGTAAATTTAGGTTTTTGAGTGTTGAGTCAAGAGTCGTTTGAAATGTGAGTTAAAGTCCTGATGATGCAAACAATGCACAAGTGGGTTTTCATGGCTGAAGTGTTTGCCACTGACTAACAGAAAACATTTCCTGTCTCAACAAGGGGTTAAATGACTGACTAGGCAAATCGTCATGGCTGAGGAGGGCAAGGCATGTTTTAAAAAATTACTAAAATAAATAAATTTAAAAAATAAATAATCCCGGTGGCCAACCTCAACAACCATGAGGGATTGCAGTTTGATGCATTGTAAATTTAGTTTTTTTTATTTTAGGCAATTTGTTTGTTTTTTTCTCTTCTTTTAATTTTATTTTTCTAAAACATGTTTTTAATGTGATTTTTTTAAATTTGTTATATGACTTGTTATATATTATGTTTTTGTTGTGTGTGTTTGTGGACCCCAGGAACAGTAGCTGCATGCTACCCTGGTGGTGGCAGCTAATGGTGATCCGAATAAACAATAAAGAATGAATAAAGGAGCACAAATACAAAAATAAAAGACAGATGAAAGTGAAGCATGTACCTCAATCCAGCGTTGAGCCTCGTTGAAGGCGTCTGCACAGCTGACACTGGTCTGCTGGCGCCACTCCATCGTTTCTCTCCTGGACAAGCAAACAACACACAACTGTGATGAAATGAAATGAAAGGCTAAAAACAGGTCACACTCTGTTCAACTCATTCATGATGGAGCCACCACGACATCAACCACCACGAGCCTATCAAATAAGTTCAATTAATGTCGACAAACATGAGATAAAAATGCAATTTGGTTAAAGAAATGCACATGTTTTTAACCAGCTCAGTCACCTTGTGCTGTGTAGCTGCTCACCGGTGAGAGTTCTCCTCTAATTGACAGAGAGTTTATCAGCAGACACTTCTGCCACTGACTTTCCATCACTGACAAGTTCCTCTTATTGGTTAAAGTGGAGAGGAAAGTCTCCGCCCCCACTGAGAAACTACAGGCAAAGTTTTAGAGCTGAAGTGAAAGCGAGAGGAACAATAGAGAGGAAGATCTGCAGTGTCCTCGACCCTCTGGTGGCCTGTTGCTGTGAGACACTGTGCTGCTATCTATTTATTTTTCATTAATTTATTTATTTTATCCATCTTTTTTTTCTTTTTTTTTGCTCTCCATTTTATTTGATCCATATATAATTTTATTTTATTTTGTTAAAAGAAAAGAAAAAAAATATACATATAATTTATAAAAGAAAAAAAAATCTAAGCTTTATCTAAGCATCTTTCAAACTCTTAGGAAATTCATAGTGCCCTACACAAGGCGAGGAAATGCATTAGAACAAAAAAACACAGGAAAAAACTGAAAACAAATAGATAAACATTGAGATAAATTGGAATAAAAATGGACAAAAATAGTAGACCACGAATATAGTTAGGGCAGCAATAAGTTGCCCCAAATTATAAAAATATTTTGTCAATGGTCTGTTTATTGTCAATACTGTATATACTGCTCCTATTTTTATACTTCCTTCTATTTAAATGTTTCATATTTTGTTACACTTTGTTTGGCTCTTTTTTCTTACTGTGTTAGCTGATGCATCTTGTTTTTTGCACTATCCCGTTTGCTGCTGTACACTGCAAATTTCCCCTCTTACAGACTAATAAAGGAATATCTTATCTTATCTTAAAAATGCAATAGAGAAATTAATCAATCGACATATGTGAAATGAGGCATCACTTCACAGAAGTCTGACCTGATTTTGTGAGAGTATAACCTTTAGTTAATCTTCCAATCTATTGTGTAACGCATTAACATTTCTTTGAAGTTCTCTTATGCAGTTAAGTATATGAAGGAAGGAACTGCAAGAAACTCTGTTAAGTTAAACCTGCAGTATAGGCAGACGTCTGATCTCACAGTATACCATTATGGCATGTGACATGTGAGAAGAAGCCTTATGTAACCTGTTAACAGAGGATGACGAGCATTTAAATGGCAAATGTGTAAAATAACGTGTTTATATAGACTGCAGATAAAGAAACAACCTGTCTCTTCTTCATGTCTTCCATATCTCCTCTGTCCTTACCCTGTAAACAGCAGCCTGAATGATAACGTATGCAAAACATGACAGTGTGTTTCAAGTGTATCTCTCTTCACTCTCCTGCCTTTTTGGTATTGAAGTGATGAAAGATGGCCTGTGACAATTTAATTTTCACACATATATCACTGCATAGAAAATTGTTTTTCTTTTGTATTCTTTTTACACATTTGAAAGCGAGGCATTAAGAGTCTGGTGCGTAGGCCTCATCTCGTATTACAGCACATGCTCCCTCCAATCCAATTTCCTGCCAAATGCCCAAAGAGGTGCACTATATGGGGAACAAGGTCGGTGATGGAATCACACAATTTAAAAGTAAAATGAGGTGCAGAGGTGTAGGACACTGTAGAAAATTTAATGAGACGCCTATTAAAAGCACAGAGAACATTATGGGAATCAATAATCTTAACAGACTTTCAACGTATTATCTTAACCGGGGAAATTAAAAGATAATTTCCTGCACCATCTGGTCGTATTATTACTCCAACAGAACAACAGGAATTAACTTTTTTTTGCTTCAATTCTGAATCCTCTGGCTCACTTTTGTAAAGTATTAAGAGTGAGTGTGTCCTTGTTGTCCTGAAATTTTATTGAAGCGGTTCAAAACATCTTTAAAAATACATCCAAGGACACGTCCACAGACACTCTTTAACCTTTTTCCATTTAGATCTAAAAACAGGAGGACATTTAGAAGCAGTAGGCTGCCATTGAAGAAACATTTTTTCTTTTTCAGCACATTTGAGTTTAACTGTGCTATCAAAGTGCAAAAGGTTCTGTTCACCCCTTTTGATATCTGCTTGAATCATCTTAGCTTGTTGGTGTATTCATGTCGTGATCGTGACCACAGCTCAGTCTTCTGCGTGTCTCTTTCCAAACCGAAGGAAATAGTACTCCACCATCCCTGCACATGTGATGCTAATTGATCTTGAAACTGAAGAGTGGCGCACTCGAGAAAACAGATTGATGCTCATCATCTTTATTACAGGAACGAGGGTTTGTTGCACATACTGATCTGCTGCTGATTAGATGAGCAGAGAGATTAGTCAGTATGTCAGCCCAGCAGCTCATAGACTAAACAATAGCACTGCTCCCGTGACGATCATTTAAACTCTGTACTTAATATGATCTGAGGTGTGTTTATTATGTTTATTATGTCTCTTCAAGATGTCAGATAGATAGGTAGATAGATAGATAGATAGATAGATAGATAGATAGATAGATAGATAGATAGATAGATAGATAGATAGATAGATGTAGAAGTATGTTATGTAATAGAGTTAAGAAAACATACTGTAATAGATACATATGTAATGAAAATAATGTTTATTTATTTTATTTTCCTTTCTTCTACTATAATCAGTGCTATGTCTGTCATTTCTGTCCAGGCAGCCGTCTTTATTATTTTTGCATTATCTTATCTCTTAGAGAAGGAACAAGACTAACAATGAGCATGCAAAAAGGGGGGAACAGAAAACAACAGGGCAGAGATGAAATGCATTTCATTTCATTTGGGCCAAGTTTTCCTATGAATACATCAGCTTATCAGAGCTGAGAAATTTATCTGTTGCATTTATTTCTGACTGCCAGTAGGTGCTGCTGTAACTCTGCATGTGCGTGCATCATTTGGAGGGTGGGGGTCGTGGGGGGGTTGATGGCTCAGTACTGGGTGAGGAGACTGAGTGAAATGGGCAGTGACGACAATCTGATTTGCCTTCACATGAAGCAGTTGTTTCCCATATTTCCCATTTGTCGGCTCCCCTGGGTCCAGTCCAGTGTGAGGAGAGTGATGCGATGCTGCTTAGAATACCCAGTTTTCAATTACACCCACTATCATTACTGTTATCAACAGCAGCAACATCAACCGCTAATCTCCTTTCCATTATTTTCCAGATGGAATTTGAATTGAAAACCAAGAGCTTTGGACTGAAACTCTCAACACTATGAGAGATATGTTTTGAATAGAGATGTCTATTTACTTATCTTGATCACACTGACAGCCAAGACATTTCTGCCACCACTTGGGTTGCTGCACAATGTGTTCATAGTCTTTGCATTAAAAAAAAAAAAGTTTGATATTATGGTAGTTAAGCATAACAATGAAATCAAGCATTAATGTAGGTTACCTTTTACTGGGTTATACTTTAAAGTTGAATTAAATGAAAAAAATATTTAAATATATTGCACATTTTCAACATTTAGCCTATGTATGAATTCTGCTGTTAGAGAGTGTTTATTATTTATAACCCCCCTGGTACCCTCAAACATCTTTTACACAGCAAAAACGCAAACTCTTACCAAGTACTAGTAAATCTCATAACTCTTAATATGAGACAAAATCACCTAACAAGTTACATTTCAGCGAGATATCGGGACTTAGTTTTTGATGATTCATCTCAAATATCTTATTAAGTGAAAAAATACCACTTTTGAACATTACAGGCTTATAATGACACACAACACTTCCTAATACTAGTGAAATATAGCTCAAAATGAGTTTCCCCAGATGATTTCAAGATCTCTTTTTATCTTGAAAGGCCTAAATATTACGTCTTATGTAAAAAAATCTTACTACGCAAATTTTTCACTTGTTCCATGAGCCGTTTTTTTTACTTATTACAAGCAAAAACACCCTGTATTCTTGTATCCTTGGGGTTCGACCATAGCAAGTGAAACCTCCAATGGCAGGTTAAGGCCCAACATATTATAGAAATGCATGTTGTAATGCAAGATAATAGGAGGTATTTATAAACATTTGTTAATTCATTATCACATGTAAAACTGTATGTATGTCCCCGAATTAGGGACACTACAAAACATTATATTGGTAAAATATAGACAGAGTAAAGCCAATGATAGATAAGAGCTTTAGTTCTCTCTCTCTCTCTTTTTAATGCTTTTCAATTGCATCTTATAGAAATGAGCAATGTTTGTGTTCAGTGTATTTCTCCAACAATTAAACAATACAGTATGCTGCACCATTAGCTTCAGCCCAACCCCCCTCACTGTGGCATCATCTGATATGTCTGTCCGCGTAGCCAAAGTACTCTCTGTACTGTATTATATGAGCTATTTTACACAATGAGTGAGAGCCATGTAGTAATGTTATACTCGGTGCACAGACTGCATTAGTGGATCATTAAGGGTCACGCTTCTCAATGAGATCATTAGCTGGAGGGCTCGCCTACGGTGCTCCTCTGTGAACTGCATAAAGGGCGGACGGAGAGGCTAAGGTCCACTATAGTAAAGTACATGGTCATGGTCATTGTTTACATGTTACATTATCCAGATAATCATGCATGCTAAAACAGAATTTGCATATCTATATGTGCAGCCTATGGATGCATGAAGATATGAACATTATGCAGGTGTATGCACTCTTACTTACCTGTTGTCTTTCTTGTCTATGCTTAAAAAAAACACAGAGGAAAATAAAGTTATTTTGCTGTACGTATAACTGTTATTGTGCCACGCAGAGGCAAGTGAGTACAATAATTTCTCTGTGTTGAAGGATGGAGAGAGGGATCAGCTCCCAACAGCTAAAATGTTATCATCTTGTCATTATGGAGCATGATTATGACCATAACTATGAGTAAATAGCATGTGTGTGTGGCATAAAGTGGACTTTAAAAAAGGTGGAAATTGAAGCCATACACTGTAGCGACAATTGGGGCTTATTGGCTGTTAAGAACTGCTTTCCCGCTGTTATCCTTTTATAGATAGCCTAATATAACAAGGGTTTTCACATCAACACAACAGGTTTAAAGCTGCAATTTGCATCTTTCAGGGACTTTGAGCCAGCATGCTACCAGTACATTTCTCCATAATGTCAACTAAACCATGAATGATATTTACAAAGGATGCAGTGTGTTACAGATAGATCCCAAAAGGAAAAAAAGAAAAGAAAAATAACGAATTTTCCTTAATTGTTCCTTTGCAGCCTTAAAGCACAGGCTTATTCACCTCCACTGCCCTCTCCTCCCCAGTGCCTGGTGTGTGTTGTCCCTGCCAAGGTCTGAAACATTATCACAACAGGATGTGGGCTGGGATAACACTGAGAGTGCTTCCTCTGCAGTGCCAGTCACCTGGGAGAATCTTCAATTATTGCATTTTAAAGTAACTTCTGAGCTGCGCTGCAACTCAAAGGAGCCAAAGGAGAGGGGGCAACATGGGCATTAGACTTGTGGGAAAAAGCTAAATTGATCGTGTTTTGCCTTCCTGATTGCCTTCAAAGTGGTTTTGTTGTATTGTCTGTTCACATGTAAGGAATAGCACTCTCTGCTAATGCATGAATATATTACAAAGTTGGGTCCAATCCAGCGGAAATTGTACATTGCTGTTCAAGGGGCAGTTAGAGTCACTGATTACTATTCATCACATTAAAAATAATGAGAGGGTAGTTTGGATATATCACTCTTCAAGCAGCTTCCATGCAAACAATTAAGAAAATACAGAATAAAAGCTTAAATTACGCATTCCAAGCAACTGGCCGCGTGGGAGTGTGCACTATTAGCTTCAAAACTGTTCTCCCTGAAGCTGAACTGATTGTCTGACTACTTTTGTGGATATCGTTTTGTTATAGCTTATTAAACTTTTTATTGCGGCTATGATGATATCTATGATGATCACCTCTGATGCATGACCAATTTGAATCAGGTAGTTTGACCACAGGAACAATTCAAGTGTGCTTTGGGAGGTGTTTACCTTGAGAGATCTTAAGAAGAAAATGAGCTTTCGAGCCTTTAAGAAATGCACCAAACTACCAGCTCAAAAAAGTACAACTTTATTGTAGACTCACACTCACACTGCTGTGATGTTTCATCCTGACGTGTAACATTGTGATCTGTCTCCACGCTCAAGGTGCTACATTTCCAAGGTAATGCGTTTAAAATCCTGTTATTTTGCTGCTATTTCATTGTGAATATGGGTCTAACAGATCAAGATTGCCTATAAGGATTAGTCAGATAGTATTTTTTTTTGTATAAATATATAGGCTATAATTATTGTCAGCTGATAGGTACTGCATTGCTCTGTTTACTTTGTGTGTTTCTTATTCGTATTTTATTTTTTCAATTCAAGTTTTTTTTAATAATCATTTATTATTCTTAATTTTATGAGGTCCACTGCAAGTACGGCTTCTGTCTTCTGTCTTTATTGTTTTAACTGTTGTACAATATAGACCGGTGTGCCAACTAAAATAAACTATAGCATTGCATTTCAAACATTTATCAAAACATGTTCACTGTATGAAAAAAGAATTCCCAAACATAATAAAAATCAGTGGACAAACAAAGTGGCAGGTTAAATGTGACTCAGTCCTTTTTGTTGCTCAGATGTGGCACAGATACAAAATATTATAAAATAATAATAAAAAATATTTTTACAGAAAGGACGAAGAAGAAAGCGAGGAGTTTCCTGGCAGATAGCGCTCATCCTCTCTCCAGCCAGTTTGAGCTTTTGAGATCCGGGAGACGCTGTAGAGTCCCTCTGGCAAATAAACATGTGTTTAAAAGTGCCATTAATATTCTTAATTCAACAAAATGACTGAACAGATCTAAGCCAATGACACTGACATGAACTGTTTGAATGGGTAACATAACGCGTATATGCAAATTTTTTCATCCATGCATCCAAATGGAGGAAAATGAAACCCCTATTTTCCGTTTTCAAAAGGGGACCTTGTGGATAATCATCTCAGTGCTTTAAGCGTAATGAAAGAACGACATGCAAAGTCTCTCCTCAGAGCTTATGAAGAACTGAACATATATAATGATGACCCCTAGAGCTACCATGGAAGTGTGCAGTCTTATTGTTATTTATTTATTTATTTATTTATGCATTTCTTTTTTTGATCCTTGAATTATTTTCTGCCCTCTTTTATTTTTATTATTTTATTTTTTATAATTTAAGTTATCTTTCCTATCCAATTTTGCCTTGTATTTAGATTATCTTCAAATAAAATAAATAAATAAATAATAAAAAGTTGCAACGTGGCTTCCAGCCTTTAACGGCCTCGAGCAGCAGAGCAGCAGTTAAACCAACCAGCGAGGAAGAAAGCACGCGCCTTCTTGGATTTCAGGGTTGAGGTGAGAGTTATTTAGCTGGCTGCTACCTGTGTGTTTGTTCAGCACCTGTTATCTACTGGACTCCTCTGCCTATGTAATGTCAGTGGTTGTTTATATAATAGTTTGAAATAATGTCAGAGGGTTTGAAGCTAAAAGGGGCCCTGCAGCTTAAGTTATAAACGCTCAAAAGCTAGCTAAGCTACCACAACCACTGCTACAGGTGAGAAACGCAGGACCAACCAGGTGTTGCAGAGTAAAATGAGGATTATTTTTTACTCAGGCTGAAGACAAGAGGTGGAAAACTGTTCCTGAGGGATTTATCTAAAGGTTTGCCTCTGTCAGGGTTTTACAGTCAAGCCTGGAGAGACACAGGAACAAGCAGAGATATTGGAGAAATTGAGGGATAATCCTGGATCCTCCTGACCTGTTGTGCCAATATCTGTGTGGGAGAGGCAGCTAAAAGTAGGTAATTCAACTTTATGCATTGTATTAGTGTGCTGTGAACATGCTGTGGATGTGTGTGTTGGAACAGGTTGTCTTGGGTTGATCGTTGACCAGCATTTGAGTTGTGAATATCCAAACACACTGAAACTAGTAGTTTCAGTGTGTTTGGATTAAGTCGTTGTTGGCTGGTTAGAATTAGTTGATAGTTTATTTTTCTTATAGTTCAAGTTTGCAGTGTTGTCAATTGATGAACATCATTTTTATTGTGGGGGTTATTCATGTTTTTTATTTGCTTGTGTCTTACCATAGTGTGATTGAGTTTTGTTAACCAGCCTGCATGTTGTTTTTAACTGAATTAGGCTCCATGCCTGTGATTATAGTATTTGGGTAGTTTAAGTTCTCTATTTCTAGTGAATTTCTGCTATTTTTTTTATTTAGACTGGTATAAAAATGGGGACTTATTAAAATATAAGAAAGGTTTCTAGTATTTGAAGCTGTTGCAATTATACCATCACTTTTAAAATCTCCATAAACCACCATCTGAGTGGATGAGAGAGTGATTTAATTCCATAATGAAAAACACCTAAAGTTAAGACTGTATGCTTTTGTCTACAATTATTAAACTAATCAAAGAATAAAATGAGTAAAGCAAAAGAATAAGAAACAATATTGTGTTATCAGCAGCCCAAAGTCATTTTAGAGAGTTATTGTCCTGACACAAAACTGGATACTTGAAAAAGGTTTTATAAACCATCCTCTATCTTCCTTCCTTCATACCAGTAATTCATCTTCATTTTGACCTAGAAATGCAGTGAATAAAAGTACAATCTTTCCCATAAGTATAGTACCAGTATTAAAGAATACTGTTTGTTGGTTTCGAGCAGTACATTACATATTGGCAGATCTATAGCTGATTGTAGCTCTTTAATATTTAGCTGTTTAGCAGGAACTGCTAGAAACATGAAAATCCAGGATTGACTACCTTAAATAAAAATCCCTTGATTAAGTTCAAATGTCATGTCATTTGTACATAATCTTGGACATTAAAACTAAAATTCAATAATCAATATTATTTCTATTTCCGTTGTTGCAAATGCACCATTAGTCTAAATTAAAATGAAAATGCCATCAACACATCATTCAAAATGTACTTTTTATTTGCATTTTCAAATTGGCAGACATGGGAATTATGTCATCATCTCAAAGGTTATGTGATGCATCATGTTGGTGTGGTGGTGGTTGCTGTATAATTTTTGCTTTCAGCCTCCATCGCTGGAGTGCAATTCTATTGAATGAGAATCAAGTGCACTTTTCCAGTAAGTCCTGTGTAGTGCTGCCTCCATGTGGCGACACATGGTAACTAGGTGATGTTAGGCAGTCGTTACAGGGAAACTTTGCAGATTTTCAGCCAGCTTTGTATCGTTGCAATGTGGGTGGTATGTGCAAATGAACTTCTCGACTTCCCTCCGTGTTAATGGCGCCTGGAGCTTCCCGCTCACCGGCCGGCGAGGGTTTTCGCGTCATCGACGCAAGGAACACACAACTCCTGATCATACTGCTTCTCCGAGGTGCATGTACGATCAAATACTGTAGTTAGTCTTTCCTCAGTATTGTTTTTTTTTTTATTGGTTCATTCAGCTGAACATATCGATGGACAGTCCTTTTTTACACATTATTCAAAATAAACACATGGCAATTTTGACAATGAACCTTTAAACTTGGTTACTATTGTGACAAATATACTGTATTTACAGTTCAAAAATAAACTTCAGTATTAAAATTGACATTTACAGTAACATTGACATATAATAATAATAATAATAATAATAATAATAATAATAATAATAATAATAATACATTATCTAAATTACAACTGGAAACAAATACAACAACAAATACAATTTTAATTTAAGATAAGTAGTAGTCAAAAAAATGCAGGCATTAAAACATTTAGGTACAGTTAGGTACATCAGTTTCTATATACATACTATTGTCTACCAACATACTGTATGTGCCAACACTGATGTATTTGTGATAAGCCAATATCCGCCTGCCAATACGTCAGCCTACAAATAAGACAGGTGGATATACGGTGAGCAAGACATGCATTAAAGAAAGCTGTGTTCAACAAAGCAGTTAACAGTGATTACTCTGGGTATAAATCTGGGTAATATAAAGATAGGGGGTTTTCAAAGTCACACCGTGGGCTCCCCCCTCACATAAAATTGAGCCAACTGCAACTACAACTTGAGCCTCATTTCTTTAGCCTATATTTGCTTACATTTTGGCAAACTGGTACTATTAAAAGTATGCCAAATTATTATTTCCTGTTTGCAATGTACCCATAGATGTACAGACAACTATCACCGGATTACTTTGATACTGAAGAAAACTTTAAAACGTGATGATTTTCAGGCAAGTTCTTGAGTTAAAGGGACGGGTCCATCTTTGTTTTGTTCCGTTTTTTTTCAAATGGAAACGCCCAATCAACCGTTGCAAAAAGCACTGACGTAGGTTTCCAAAGTAAGATAATCAATAAGGTTATGAATGATGTGAACGCTAGCACTAGCTGAGTCAATGTTAGATGGGCTAAGTTTGGAAATAACTGAAATGGTTAGTTTGGATTTTTAGAAGTGGGGTTGTATGTATACTCTAGCATTCTGCGAGGTAGAATGACTGTTTCGTAAAAAAGAGTCTGGTCTGGTCTTGAAGACGACATAACGGCTTCAGATACTGTTGGAACGGGCTGTCTGACGGCAAGGTAAAGCGTTTTTTAAAGTTTTTAGAAGGGCTTTAAAAAATATAATTTTGACACTAAAACATAATGTACTTTGACCAACATTTGAACGTTTGGATTTGAATACATAAGGAACACCACTGTGAAGCTACAGAGTGATATAAAAACCTAAAAAATAAAAAATAAATAAATAATGGACCTGCCCTTTAAAAGGAGCATCTTTTTTTCTATGATTTGTAAGTGGATTTTTGGATTCTCTGATATAATGATATCCTCAGGAAGTGTAAGTCATGTCACACATACACAACTGACTTTAATTATTTATTTGTATTATTAATGTTTATAAATCTTACCATTAATGAATGCTGTCTGACATGTGAAATAGAAGTTCACAGGGATGGCATGGCTTCCACCTACAAAGGCAGAGAGTGACGACACCTCTGAGTTAGTGGGCAGAGATTAATGCAAGGATTTGCTTGTGAGAGAACATGCGTGGAATGGTAAGAAAGGTGCTGCTCCTGCTCTGGGACAGTGAGGAGTTGATGCAAATTCGATATGATAATGACTGACCTGAAAAGAAGAGCAGAGGAGGCATTAAGATGCGTCAGCACCTTTGTGTCTGTCCTGCAGATGGAGGGGGAAGCTTAGTTTATGGTAAATCTTTAGTTTTTGTTCCAGCTTCAGTACATGATTTGATTTTGAGATTGTTCAAAAACCCTTGTTGGTCTTTTCCTGAGAGATAATGCCATATATGAGGGGGGCTTCCTTTAGCAGGCTAACTGTACTGCAGGACTGGTGTCCAAAACAAAAGAACTTATAATACAAACAAAACCAAGTGGAACCAGTAACAGCCCAGTTGCACAGCAGTTCGTGAAATAGTCACGAAATGTAATGTGTTGATTCGTGTACATTGACACGAATTTAAAAAAAATGTCATGATGGTCAACGCAAAATCAATGCATATGTAATCATGTAATTGTCAACCGGCAAATGTAAAGAGCGGCGAACACCACATAGGGAGGAGGTCGGGGTGCATTGGGTGGGACAAAAACACAGGACTTTTACCCAGGAGACCGGTGTTTTGTGTCTTGTGTGAAACCAGAAGTCAAACCTAACTAAGTAGTTTTATTTTGAAAAGACTGGAGAGGAAATTGACACATTTTGCTGGACATTCGTAGGAAAAAACACGAAAAAGACGTTAAAAGTCATGCTGAGCATAAAGAAAAGGGAAATTCGTGTCTATGTACACAAATCAAATAGATTCAATTTCGTGAACTGCCTTGAGATTGTGTTGCCCTGTCATACTCAATAACCAGCCTGTAGGGAAAGTAGAAAGTTTTAAGTACTTGGGCACAATCATTGATCAGACCCTAACTTTTGATGAGAAGAGGAAGCCTGGTTGAAAGCATTTTGTCATTTAACATAACAGCATGGTACGACAACTTGAGTGCAAAGAGCAAGCTCTCCAACATTGTTAATATTGTACTTTATTAGTATTGCAGGGAAGGTGATTGGCAAGTCACAAAAACAACTTTGCAATATCTTTGACAGTGCTTTTCACAGGAAGGCAACATCTAACTGCAGACACCTCACATCCACTAAACTCAGAGTTTGAGCTGCTCCCGTCTGGCCATCGATTTAGGGTCCCAAGGGCCAGCCGCAACATATAAGAAGTCTTTTATACCCTATGCCATACAGGCATTGGAAACAGAATGACTGCATTCAGGGATCACTTGTTATTTTATAAGATGTGCTCTCTTTTTCCTCACTCTCTTCAGTTCATAAATAGTCATCTGCATTGTTGTACATTATACTTTATATTACATTGTCATTCACATTCAATTGAGATAACAAACTATTCATGATTTTAACATTATATGTAATAGGGCTGAACGATTTAGATTTTTTTGTGGGGATCTGTACCAAACAAAGATGTTTTATTAAGTCTGTAGAATATGATGTGTGGGCCAGGACATCTCTGCAACACCACAATATATAATGTAAAATGTTATTTTGTCAACATTTCACCCCTAACAAATATTGCGCCTCCTGCGATTTGAAAATTGCAATAAGCCATATTGCGATTTTGATAAAATTTCGATTAATTGTGCAGCCCTAATGTGTAGTATTTGAATTAGCAAGTTTGCCTGTACCACTAAGCCAGCATTATAGCAGTAGTCTTTACTTTGGGCTTATAGTAAGTCTATCTCTCTCCGAGTTTTTTATTCTGCAGAGCTCTTTCCAGTTGGTGTTAGATGTACATGAAAAGTCGCCCTGATAACAGGGTTTTGTGTTTTTAACTATTTGTAATTTCATACAGTTCTGATTTGCCATGTTTGTCTGTAGCAAGTACTGTTCTGTGCTTATACATTATCTAAGATACCTCTCTATCCATCCATTATCTGTAACGGCTTATCCCATTCGAGGTCGCGGGGGGCTGGAGCCGATCCCAGCTGACATTGGGCGAGGGCGTGGTACGCACTGGACAGGTCGACATGCACACCTACGGGCAATTTAGAGTCAACAATTAACCAAACCTGCATGTCTTTGGACTGTGGGAGGACACTGGAGAACCCGGAGAAAACCCACGCTAACAACATGCAAAATCTCACACAAGGGTCCGAAGCCGGGTTTGAACATGCAACCCTCTTACTGCGTGGTGGCAGTGCTAACCACTGCACCACCGTAGAGCCTCTATCTATTATAATATAAAAGGCCCCAGTGCTTCATTTCAGTGAGACTGCTACCAGAGTGTTCTGACAATCTTGTTTGTCAAAGAAGTTGAACCCGGCTCAACTTTTTCTGCAATGCAATGCAGCATCATCCTGCAAGGTCTTTTGTTACATGAATGCCGTATTTCTGCTGTTAGATTGCTGATCGTTGCATCGAAAGATAAAATGATTGCAGCAGGGAACTTTACAGAGTTGTAAAATGCTGTCTGTGTCTCTTAGTGATAAACGGTTGTGCAGTGTTTTGGTGTCTGAGCCTTCAAACTTATGGATCTATTACTCAAACGGATTGCATTTCATCTTCTCAACGGTACCTGAAACAACTCGCCCCAACAGCTCAACCCCTTGCTTTATGTAATAGAGGGCTGTTTTATGTCTGACCGCTCGGTAAGAGGTTGATTTATCAAACCCCCTGTGAACTTTGTTTACCAAAGTTTTCTTTATATGCATCACTCACCAGGTTGAAGAGCCCATAGGGTGCAGCCAAGAACAGACTACACACAAAATAACAACTAATACACAAGTTACCATAATCTGTAAACGTCATAATTGTGTCTTTGTGAAATAATTGGACTAAACACCACGGATATGCATTAATTTGTATCCGTTGAATTTATTTTCAGTATCGATCATTCTTGTGATGAACTGTTCTCTGCAAACAAACAAAAGCCTTATCTTGTTTTTGTAGCTTCTACATGCTTTCATTCTTACTTAGATATGGTGCATTTTGGGCATACTGTAGTTGTTTCAAATTTCAAGGTAGTTATTTTGTTTATGTCTTATATTCTCATTTTGTTTTTTTGTTTTTTTTACTTGTGTAATTTTCTTTTCATACATATTTAATTAGCATTGTTGGAGGGAGCTTAAGCCCAAGGATCCAAGATGTTCATAGACAACAACTGCTTCTATAATTGTTGCACACACATTGTTCATACCAGGCTCAAAATCAAAGTGCGCAGCGTTTCATTTGATGTTGCCCAATAAGAATTCAGAATCTCTACTAAAGACACTGGTGTCTAAAAAATTAATTGACAGGAAAAAGGCAGAGGAGAAAACGGTGAAACCAGCTGGGGCAGTGCGGGCGGGGCATCGAGGCCACTGTGGCCACAGGACATACGATTTTCAGACAGGCATCAAGGCCAGACAGAGGGTCCACGACGGCCATGGCTGCTGTAGCCATGGGGGAAATTCCTGCCCTGTGTGTATGTATATGTATATGTGTGTATATATATATATATATCAAGTGATGAGCTCAAGAGTTCAAAAGCCTCATGGCCTGTGGGATGAAGTCGTCCCTGAGCCTGGTGGTGCGGAACTGGATGCTGCAGTAGGCAGAACAGTTTGTGGCTCGGGGGATTGGGGTCTCTGATAAACCTGTTGGCCTTCTTCCTACACCTCTGGGTGTAGAGGTCCTCCATGGATAGCAGCTCCATCCTGGTGATGTGCTAGGCAGTTTTCACCACCCTCTGTAGAGCCTTGCGGTTGAGGGCGGTGCAACTGCCATAACAGGCGGTGATGCAACTGGTCAGGATTCTCTCGATAGTGCACCTGTAGAAGTTGCTGAGTATCCCGGAGTCCGTGTTGAACTAGGGCTGCACGCCAATTACAGCCAAAATGATAATCACAATTATTTATCATGATTATTCATTGATTTTAGGGACAACATATTTGTATTGCATATTCACATTAAAATAAACAGAGCACTGCTTTCACTTCCATGAGGTGCTACATTCCTGCTAATGTACAATTTAGGGCGATGTTGGAAAAAACTGACATTGCAATATTTTTTTTATGCTTTATATATTGTAAATATGAAAAATGACATGAATATTCTCCCTACCCTTTTGTAGGCTACATTTTAAAGTTAAATGCATCAATCTGGTGCACTTTCAGAGAAAAATTCATAAACACATTGGTTGTCTAGATAATATCTATCCCCAAAAGTGAAGCCAAAACATCTCGATCGCCGGTTGGTGGCTAGCTGTTACTTTAGGAAGCGCTTGATTTGATATGCAGCAGAAATTTCTATGAGCAAAACACATATTTTAAATGTCAATGTTGCAGGCGATCATGTTCATTTAATTGTGGGAAGCCAAAATCGTGATTGTGATTAATATGCAATTAATTGTGCAGCCCTATGTTGAACCTCCTCAGCCTGTGGAAGAAGGTTGTGTCGCTGACTTGGTGTCTGTGTGATGAGTCCAGGTTAGGTCCTCACTGATGTGATCCCAGAGGAACCTGAAGCTGCTGACTCTCTCCACCATAGTCCCGTGGATGGAGATGGGGGCATGTCCTTCTCCCCGTCTCTTCCCGTAGTCCACAATCAGCCTCTTAGTTTTGCTGACATTGCTATGAAGGTTGTTGTCCTGGTACCAAAATATTAGGGCTCTGACTTACTGTCCGTAGGTCGTCTCGTCGCCATCGGTGATGTCGTCCATTCGTCAGCAAATTTAATGATGGTGATGGAGCTGTGTGTGGCCACACAGACTTTCGTGAACAGGGAGTACAGGAGAGGGCTCAGCATGCAGCCTTGTGGGGCGCCGGTATTGAGGTCACAATCACAGAGGGCGGTGTTGAGTCCCAGGTCTCTGAGCCTGATGACGAGCTTGGAGGGAAAAATGGTGTTGAATGCTGAGCTATAGTCTATGAACAGCATTCTCACATACATGGTCCTCTGGTAGCTTATTATTCTGTTAATTACCACCAAAATCCACTTAACTGCTATCTGTGCAATAGAGAAGAACTGTTCCTACTTTCCTCTGTGACACTGTGACCTACAGGATGTCAGATGTCACAATTTATCTTAAAAGAGGATTTATGAATGCTGCCTTCTGTCTAAATGCATTTGATATCATGAGTGTGTGGGAGGATCATTTACTGGTCATAGTCAGACTGTCATGCATAGGTAGTACCGGTAAAATGATTTGTTGTTGTTCTAGGGGATTTAATTACTAATAATTACCACTAAGCTCCTGTACTAGCTACTAACAGGCCATACATACACTAAATGCCTTTGACGGCTAATCAAACCACGACACAGAAACAGTAATTTAGATGAATTGTTATTTGCAAAGGAAGCAAGAAGAATGTTTTTAGAATATTTTTAGGACTAAATCAACATTTATTAGTTGTTTTGTTCCAGTAAAACATCCCCCGAAAGGAGATTTCTATGTACAATGAAAAAGTGCTAATTTCAAACTAGCAATTAAGTGTCCTACACTGTGGCCTGTTGCTGGCTTAAGTGCAGAGGAGGGTTTGTTTTTATCTCCACCTAGCATGTGGGCGGCTGCTCTGTGCTCACTGAGAATACCGTGATCCAGTAGAAAAGATGAAAATATAAAAAGAAAAACAAGCACTACGACAGTTAATACAAGAAAGGGTGCAAGAGAGCGTACTAACCCCTGTAAACTATACATAAATGCTCCGGGGGTGATGATGCGTGTAAGCAAGCAGCATTTCAGATTTTGAGAGGCGGGTAAACAGCGTTTACGTGCTTTTACCCTCAAATAAAGCCGTGGCTGTATTGACGTGTTATCTTCTGCTGTCACTTCTTTCTCTCTCTCTCTCTGTACTTTTCTGTCTGGTTATATTATAAGGAAATATGCATCAGTGTAGAATCATTATAAATTGGAAGATTTCTTCCACTGCCGACACGAAGAACTCAGGCCCATATTTCATTAAAGCCAATGATGCCTGTGAGCTTGCACAGCAAATCCAAAAATGAGGCAGAAGTAAATCCATGCAGCTCACCAAGTAACAGAAATTGTACAGTGCAACCAGAATATTGAATGTGTACTGAAAAGTAAAAATAGTGCATAACTTGCCAATTCCATTATGCATAGGCCCTAGGCTGCTGCTTCACAACCAGTACATCCTTCAGTTAAGATTGGGTTGTATTTTGCATGTCCAGAATGTGATATTTGTACAAGAGGTACATAAAGCACAAAATGATACCACTGTAGTTGTAGTAACACACGTTTGAATATGATCCTGACACCCATAATGTATGTAATGTACAGCGAGCCGGTCATTGTTGGGAAAGGGGTGGACCCCGCCGCGAAGCCCTGACGGGGATTCTTTCACAACAATTACCCGCTAGTTATACATTATCCCTCCTATAGGAACATGCTTATGTGGGCCAAATTTCATTTAATAGTTGTCGAGACATCTGACTCAAAAGCACAAATGTGAACATCATGGTGACATTTGTTGCATCTGTCACTCCCTCATTTCCTGTCATATCTCTACTATCGCTATCTGATAAAATGGTCCCGATGGCCAGGCCAAAATGTAAAGGACTTTGGATAAAAGCTTCTACAAACTTGATTCAGGGCTCAACACTAACTTTTAAAAGTGGTCACCACTGATGGCAACCGAAGGCCAAGAATTGGTTGCCAGTTTCTCAAAATAGTTGACAATGGCAATCTGGCTGTCGAGTCCTGCTTGATTGCAAAGAGGACATATTGTAAGGCAGACATGTGGTTGTGGTCTTGATTGAGGGAGTATAATCACAATATAAAAGTTGTGTATTAAGTTGCATTTTTTTGTAATTGTGATGAAGTTGTGCATTTTTGTATTGTGAGGAGGTAAAACGAGTCTGTAATTCAAGTAAAATAGAATTTTATGTACCGTTACTGAACATTTTACAAGATACTGCTGGTTTAAGGGAGAAAAAGAAATGTTTTGATTTCCTCAACGACTTTATTCAAAATGCCATTTGTCTGAAATCAATGATACCCTTATAACTCAGTTTAGACACATGCCAGTAATATCTGTTTACCTGATAGCATCTATTGATCGTCTGGAAACGACAGAAAACAGCAGTAGAATAAATCAAGGCCTTTGAAATAGGCTCTCTTATGGCTTTGGGATATAAAACATGATCTGCCTTACAGTAAAAGGAAAGTTGAAACTAAAGCAGAATGGTATATTGGCTTTAGGTGTAGCTATATTTGTATTTTTTCTTCTGTAGAATTTGTTTTAGTCTAGACTGCAGGGTCACACCGTGAGGGAAATAAGAATACCCAAGGCCATGCTGTCGTCTTTAGATGTCAGTCAAGGTAAACATTTGGCGGAAAGTGCTTGTCTCATAATGTGCAATGTTCCTACTTAAGTAAGGGTGTGAAAACCTCAAACGCATCAATAGAATAATGATGTAAATCAGGAATAATAGCCTCACAGAGCTGCTATGGCTGTAGACTCTCAGTCTTTTATGTGAAAGCATACCATTGTGAGAAACTCTGACATTGAAAAATTATATGAATCACAAATAAATGACAAAAAGGCCTAGATTAAATAATAATAATAATAATAATAATAATAATAATAAAAATAAAAATAAATGTTTACATCAGCTTTGTAAATTGTAAGAAAATAAGTATCAGTAATAGTATATATGAATGGCCTGGTTAATCTTTAAAATGGAAGCCTTAAGGAAAATGTAGATGTTTTGTGCCTTGACATAAAAAGTATTCCATTTAATTTCATCTTTTCAAATGTTCATGAATGAATGCAGTACTTTAACTGTAGAACTGTCACTTTGACACTAGGAGAAAAAAAACATCACTACCTCAGCTTTGAGCAAACATAAGTTGCAAGCCAGCCTGAGACCACATTAAACCCGATACAATAACCTCTGAATGATAACAAGTCAATCAGGAATTCAGCCTGCAGCACCATCCCATCGCTTACTTCAAAGTCTTCAAAACTTTAAAATACAGCTTACTGTGGAAGTTTGAAGCTCTTGCCGGACCTAATTTCATTCCGCAGTCATAAAGAACACTGTAAGGATGAAACCCAGGAAACTGTCTTTAAAGAGCAGCAATTATTTATGTTACTATGCAGCAATTTCCGAATGATAATCGACTAATTCCCAGTGACTTTCGAACAGTATTTTTGCTTGGAATGCATATCCCTACAATTAATATTTTTATATTTTTATATATATATATAGTTTAAACAAAGAACGTATATTGATACGAAGTAAAAGTCAATTGTTCGTTTCATCGCAACGTTATCGCCCAGAAGCAAAGCTACGCCCCTGCCATTTTGGACTGAAAGCGACTACCAGACACCAGTAAAACGTCCGCCTACAACGTGCCGTACAAAAGTAAATCAAAATTATTTCTATTCTATTGTCATAATGTAAATGTCTCTACCGAAATGGCATGTGTTGAACAATAAACATATTATAAATAAGCATACTATTGTAAGTATTTACTTACTTATTAATTAATTAATTAAGCTTTTTTGCCTGGCTGAAGTTAGAAAAATCCAGCGCAAAGTTTTTGAGCGCAATCTCAATCTTTTTCATGTCAAGGACCTCCAAAATCGATGTCTAATAGACCACAGATCATGGATGTATAAGAGGTTGTGCCCTGTGCGATTTCCTTGCGTGTTGGTAAATAGATAGATTTTCGTCTCTTTGCTTTTATACTCTTTGGTTTAAATGCTCACAACTCTGTTGGATGCAAATGTGCATCACACAAGTTGTAAGAGACCAAAATAGATCCATATTTTTGACCCGCTACATTAACCTGTAAAGCTGTTCTGTGTTGTAACACAAGACGGTAAAAAGGAAATGTTAAAGTGATGCTCCCTAAATGGCTTTCAAGACAAAATAAATAATAGATACAATATTTTTATTTATATGTTATGGCTGTATAGATCATCATGGAGCAGCATGCCTGTTTGAACCCAGAAATACTGAATTGCCTGTTTATTTTATGTGAGCATTTCAAGTGCTCAGGATGCATCATTTTGAACTCTTCATGACTACTAAGTGCATCGCATATTTTCCACGAGACACCCTTATAAAAAGCTTCAAGAAGAGCTAGCAATAATCACTTGGCTGAGCATAGATTATTTACATCAAATAAGGTGATCCTGGGGTCAGTGGCTCTCCTGTGTGGGTGGATGAGGGGATGATGGAGGTAGACGGGGGTAGAATGATGCTGCTGCTGAAGTCGAAATAGTACGTGTGTGTGTGTGTGTGTGTGTGTGTGTGTGTGTGTAAAATGAAATGAGGCAAGGGCAAAATGATCAGTATTAATATTGAGTTGCTAAATGTAAGCTCACTCTCTGTTTGGTTACTTTTGCAGAATAAAAACTAGCCTTGACAACTGACTTCTCATACAAATGCAGCAAATTAGTGTGAATATTCACTTCACTGAATATAGGTGCATTTAAATGAAGCAAAAGGTTTGATGTTAGTGTAAAAGGTTCAGTGTTATTGGTAGACTAATAGTAGTTTTTGAGTCACACGGTTCTTTGCACCAAGGAGCATCAAAATTCAGAGAAATGGGCAGGGAGATCACAGTGGAAGCAAAGAGCCATTATAAAGCCATTTACCAGACAGCTCCCTGCACAGTAGCAGGGTAATGAACAGGGCTCAGAGAAGAGATCACTCTCTGAGGAGTGCTACATTTAGTACTTCCATTGAGACAGGTGGAAAAACAAAAGATTACCTAAGATTCAACTGGGACAGGCTTCATTTTATTACATGACGCAAAGTGGAAAAGCTTCGTCACGTTCTACGACAGCAAGTCGTACCTAAACCACAAAATAGATTGTTGTCAGTAGAGGTTGGAATCACCAGACGCCCCATGATATGGTATTATCATATTTAATATATCAGTATTGCGATAAGATATAATATTGTGATTTATTACCTTTTTGTCAACATCTGTTTTATCTAATAAGATACAGTTTTCACTCTGTTCATCTCACAGTTTTCATTCACATAACTTGAGGTCAGAGGTCAAGGGACCATACTGAAAATGACCATGCCAGTTTTTCCTCACCAAAATTTAGCACAACTTTGGAGCATTATTTAGCGGTCTTCCCGACAAGCTTACATGACATGGTTGGTACCGATTGATTCCTTCGGTTTTCTACTTTTATTATGATACCAATGTCTTCACTAGCTTTAAGACTGAGCCCGCTACAACCTCTGAAAGACAGAATAGTGGCCGGGGCCGTCGGATTGTTAAGAAGTTAATAGTTTGTATAATAAAAGATTGATACTTAACGTCCGTGTATCGACACAATATTGCCACGCAATATATTGTGATACTATGCTGTATTGATTTTTTCCCCAACCCCTAGTTGTCAGTGTTTTTTAAAACAACATACATTACCGCCATGATTAAAGTATGTCTGTATTTAGGCAACTAAAATACTTTGTTTAGAAAATACTTGGTTGGTTAAGATTTAGAAAACCAACATTGACTGTTGAGGAGACGCCATGTGAATCCTAGTATTTCGGTTCAAATTCTTTGTACAGTCAGCCATCCACCCCAACTTCTTTTGTGTAATGTTTCTCCATGCTTTAGGAAGGTCATACTATTTCTCTCTTTGCTAATAAAAAACTAAAACACTATATTCAGGAAATGCTTTTAGGGAGGTTAACCGGTCGATCCTTGAACGCCAGTGGACACTTTTTTTCTCATACTCAACTCCAAAAACTTTGTGTTTCACATTTTCTTGTACTTCAATCTACAGTACAACCCTGAAGTTATTTTTAATTAACCAAACACTATTTGTTCTTCATATCCTCGTAAAAAAGTACAATATACTTGAAAAATGCAAGCACAATCCACATAACAAGACATGTCTCCCTCCTGGCAGGGGCCTGCATCTGTCCTGGTAATAAAGCCATAAACTTATAAACACATCCATTTACCCTGTCCTGACGTATCTCGAACCTGTTCTAATATGTTCCCCCAGCTCTGTTGGTGGGGTTCACATCTGTGGAAGATGTGAGGTTGTCTCCCCCCTCATCCCACTGCCAGCTGTTTCAAAGCTTACAGAAACCATAAAAGTTAATTTCCCTCATTTACATTTCAATCTTTCACCCATCCTTAGTTTTACTTTTGTGTCTAATGTAGCCAGACATGATGCTCCCTCCAGGGTTTTCCTGTCTCAAAATGAGACAAAGGTGGCGTGTCAACCATGAACTCCTGAACTGTGATTTATTTAATTATTTGTTAAAAAGTTAAGCATGCAACCAATTAAGCATTGACTATGACTTGGATACCTTATAGCTCTAGAATTGGAAAGAAAAATACATTGATTTAGTGCTTAAACATGACTTCAATAATAAAGAGATCTCTTTTTGGAAGTCAAACTATATGTAAATAGAACAAGGAAAATGTTTTACAGACAGATGTTTTTTTTTCCAGTATGTTGCTTTAAATATAAATTGAAATAGCACTTGTCTCTTTATGCTGACACTCTGTCAGAGAAGTGTTCACGCAACACTGTTTTGGAGGCTTTATTTTGGGGTGTTGGATTAGTGATTCTGCTGTCGCAATTAAATTAGTTTTTCAAGTTTGAAACACTTCAACTAAGGCCACGTTCAAACTTTAGCATTCCGTTACAAAAAGTCATCTCTCTCATTAATTTCAATGAGACCACTGTGTAGTAATCTTTTGAATAAATGAAATGAAAGCCTGCATCAATCTTTAGTAAATCTAGCTAAAGTTATAAAGCTTCATAACTTACTATACAACCGGAAAATGATATCATATTATATATCCTCAATTATTATAATCAACTCTATTAAAACTGCAGTTTAACGTAGGGACATTGCTGATCCATAGAATTATAGATTGTCTGATACCATTTTTTCCTTCCCAATACCGATTCCGATACTTGAACTTGCGGCATCGGCCGACACCGAGTACTGATCCGATACCAGCGTGATTCTTATTATTAAACGGCTGTTTACTACTGACCACGTATAGATGTGATATGATTACTATCTTTGTTGTATGGCCTGGCTCAGATTCAACCATTTGTAAAACATGAACAGATTTTCTGCTGTGAAATATCGCCGAATGGCTGACATTTTCCTCGCTCTGACTATGATACATCCAGGGCGACAGCACAGTGAAGGCTACTGTTTTGGAACGACGAAGAAGAACTGATTTGGGTTAAATAAGTAGATTTTTTTTTCTGGGTAAATAAATTATGGTATCTAGGGATGCTAATTTCGGAAAAACATTTTTACCGGTAACTGACCCTCGTTAACCGATTATTAACTGTTAACCAACAAGATTAGTGCGTTTCACGCAGCTGTGTTATTTTTAGTGCCTAACGGGCCGCCCAGCTGCAATGAAAAGCCGATGCACACACAGGTTAGATCCATCATTTATCACCAGCTGCAGTGTATGCGCAAAACAGACAACTGAGTCCCCAATTCACCCGTTTGGGAGAGTTACTGTAGCAGCCACGCCGCTGCATGTTTTGTCCCAGTAAGTCTCCACCACATCATTTAGCTGCGAGGCTGTCAGCTGTTTGTCTGCCTGACGTACTCAGTGAGCACAGCGTAACTTTAGCGAGTGTCCGGTCGAGAGACAGAGCGCGTGTGTGTGGCGGCGGTGTACTCTTGTCAACCTGGCGTTATGTTAGCGAGTTTCCGACAGATCGTGTGTGTGTGGCGGCAGTGGTGAGTTTAGGGTTATTGGTGGCGTTATAGCTGTGAACGTAGCAGTGTAGTGTGTGTACAGTTTATTTGTCGGTGAATAAATGCTACTGCTCCCGTGTCTTGCCAGCCACCTGCTGATTAAAGTGAAGGCAGTTAGCCCCGCAATAGCAACAACACTGGCTCAGACTCTCTTAAGGTGGGCTGTTAAGGTGGACCAGTTATTCTCCTTTAAATGACAAGCCACTCTTCTGAGTTTTGCTCAGCTTTTTATTTAATCTTTAATGTTTATTTCAACCGTTTAAACGATAGTGTTAATCGGTTAAAATTCTTAATGTCAGTTAACGGTCAAACGGTTAATTATTAACATCCCTAATGGTATCGGATCGGTGCATAGACTCGCCGATACCTGATGCCAAATTTTGGGCTTTATCGGACGCATTTCTGATATCGGTATCGGAACAACTGTAATTGGGATTGGGGACGAACAAGGTATGTGGTAATGGAGAAGTGTCTATTTAAAGCATGGCCACTTCCCAATCACCGGTTTTTGGGACACAAACTCCAGTGTCCTCCAGTGTCAAAGTTATGTGCTTTGTTTGCCCACATCCATCTCCCTGACCTCCACATCCTTTACATTTTGTTGTATGATATTAACATAACCTAAATGGTACCAGTAACCAGAAATCACTATTGTAATTTTTTGCATATAAACACAATTCGCAGGAGAGGTTTGTTTTATAATTTGACAAAAATGAGCCTGACGAGCACTGAGCGCATTCGGTCTCTGTTTCAGATGGGAATGTACTGTTGCATCTGTGGCATTGATCCCAGGATGGATCACATTACATCTGTGGGTGCTGGTTACAGATAGTCTGCTTTACATTTGTGTGTGTGTGTGTATGCGTGTGTGTTGTCTTTAAATAGGAGAAAAGTTAAGCCTAAATGCGTTGTTTGATGTTTCAAACCATCCCAGTGTATGAGGAAAAATACTGTTAAAGTCCCATGAACTGGGTGATTGTGGGAAGGTCCAGTTACACTGGGACACAATCCATGCAATTAAAAAGAAATGAGAAAATAAAATCAATGCAGATCACTTACGCTGTGGTGACAAAAGACTCAACAGGGGACAACACAGACCTAAATCTTAATTAGCAAGAATATTGATGCTGCAGCACAAAGAGCAATCCAATGTAGGAGCACAGTGTGCTCAAATGAAAGTACCAAACATGCATCACAGGAAGAAACTTAACAGTGTATGTTAAAATCTAATCTGAAGCATAGTATTCAGTCTGCCTCAAGTTGTAATTGAAAATAAAATGGTGAGTAAAGGTGAAGAGGTACTCCCAGTACTCATTCTTTTTCACATGCCCTCAAGTGCTTGACTTGTAATAGAAAAATCCAGAGCTGGAATCTGTCTGAGCTATCTGGGCTGGCATGATCCATCACAGCATGTAGGAATTTGCTGGTTGAGACTTGAATCCTTTGTTGCAGTTTAGATTTAAGGTGTTAGCTCAGTATTCTGTTATGTCTTGTCAGCAGGTCAGTTACCAAGAGGATAGTGTGACCGATTGGGGAGAATCACTCACGTTGGTTTCTTCCATCTTCTATCTAGTAAAACACTTTTACAATGAGAGAGCTTCTAAAATAAATCTTTTTCTACAAGTGGTGAGCTGAATTAATCAGTGCTTTTACAATTCCACTATTCTGTAATCAGTTTAATTCTGTGCCAAACAGACCGCACCAAGTTGCAATAAAGGGGTAATAAAAGAATCTATCAATCCATCATTTTTATTTACAGCACATTTTTACACATGATCTGCCTTGAGAGTGCCTTCAAAGTGCATTCACTTTTGAACATTAAATTATGAATTCCTCATCCCAAAAAGTCCCAGAAAGCATTGATGTGCAGCATAGAAAGCCCTAAGAAAGTTTTAAAATATCAAATATCAATGTCAGTATTGGCCTCAAAAATCCAGTGTCAGTCAGGCTATAAATAGAACATTGGATAATCATTCATTAAAGTCCTCTTCTAATGTGGTTTCAAAATAACAGAACATAATTGTAAGTCATTATGCTCTGTGACACCAATATGGACTCATTACACAAATTGATTTGCTATACAAGGGATAAATATATGGTGCCGGCAGTCAGGAAGTTATTAACCTCCACAGAGCATTAACATGCTTAAATGGGATTTCAGTTGTCAATACCATGTCTGCTCACAATACTCATATTCAGCCTTTCTAATCCTTATTCATAGGAGAACATCCAACACTTGTCATACCGTCATTCTGTTAGGCCACATTCAGACTGCCAGCCAAAATCCTTTTTTTGGCATATCCAGATTGTATCCAGAATGATTTCAGAAAGTCTTGACAGCAAAAGAAGGCATGAAAATCCAATCAGATCCGAACCACATTTGGAGGTGGTTAGAAATGCGATTCCATTTGGATTACTACAGATGTGTCTCAGTCAGGCCTCTCTGGCTGCTCAAATCGGATTTCCATTTGTAGTACTTTGTGGATGGCATCACACCTCTTTGAAGCCCACCATGACTGCAGCATGAAACATTGCAATGTATACCAGCCTCCTCCATCGTTGAGTTTGTCTGGTTCGACGAAGGAGTTCTGCACCGCGAGTTATTGACAGCGCGATTGATTGGAGGGTGAAATGACGGATCTCCATTTCTCAGGCTTCTGCGTTGGAAAGCCACGTCACCAGCATAGCAACGTAGTTACTGCCTATGTCGTTACCACAGCAACCCATGCAAATAGGTTGGTGATGTCTAGACCCACAAATTCTGATCTGACTACTTGCAAATAACAGTGCGGTCAGTATAAGGTGGGACATTTTTTTTATTTATTTTTTTCCGATTTTGAAATTGTTTTTTTAATGCCAGAATAGATATATTTGCTTCATTTGAATCTATGCGGAGGTAGAAGGAAGTTACAACTTTTATTGTTGTAGTCTGAGTAACGAGAAGTCATATCTGTTACGTATCCTTCAACCAAAACAAACCACAGCCGGCTGCAGCGAGCCGGAATGAGAAAGTAGAAAACGGCAGAGGGTCGGCGTGGATACGACCTGAGGCCTGTACTACGAAGCAAGTTCAACATATCCAGGGTATCTTCTCGTTATCTGGCTTAACTAACCCTAACAAATGAGATCCTGCTAAACGGTCGTATGACACTGGTTATCACCTCGGTAAATCAACCCAGGGTTTCTCAGTCAGGCTACGAGCGCGTTCACATGAACGGGGCGGTGTTTGTAGCATCTGACCAATCACAGACATGAACAAGTTTACAGACTTGCGGACAGACAGGCAGAGCGGCACATTTTACAAAGGAATAGCAAACTATATTAGACAAATACGAAGAAGTTAAACACATAATCCAGGCTAAAAGTAACACGGTTGAAGCTGCAAAATGCAGGAAGGACAGCTGGAAAAAGAAAAAACTCCCGATGTGTGAATGCGTAAATTAACAGAGTTATTAATTTAACGTAATACTCAAAAGTCAGTTATAGTCGTCTAGATATAAATAACTCTTAACAGCGAAATGGATGAATGGATTACACTTCATTATGCCCATTAAGAATAAAGTGGCGTGTGTGATTATTTCAACCTTCTTTCTGCTGCGTCCCCGTCTCCGGCGGTGTGAAACAGACTCGAGCAAGTAAAACAAATTTATATAAAAACATAATTCAAAGCAGTAAGCACCCTCAGCATAAAGTCAGCTGTCCTTCCTGCAATTGTCAGTTTAAACTGTGTTATATTTTTGCCTGGATTATGACTTAAACTTCTTCATATATGTGTAATATTATCATATGATCCGCGCACCGAGCTTTGATTGGTCAGTAGGTGGTGCTTTTATACGAGTTAATCTCTTATCTGGAACATAACCTGCTCCAGAGCAGGTTAGCTGTTCAGCATAAGTTACCATGGTGATCTACCCCGCCGGTAAGAAGTAAACCACCTTCGTAGGATAGAAAACCCTGAAGGGTTAACCCTGAAGTTACCTCGCTAGGGCCTAATCCTGCTTCGTAGTATACAGGCCTCAGCACTCTCACATGTTGAATCCAAAGTGGTAAACACTACACATACAGTTAAGTATGGAAACACTTTGGGTTTCACACATTGCCAGAAAAAGCAGAGCTAGGCATCATGGCTAAAGCTGTATGCTAACTCTACAACTGTAGAGCACCCATATACTGACATTTGTGTTAAATGCATTCAAACCATTGATGTATAAAGAGAACGGAGCTGACGGAAGAACTAGCGACAGACTTGGTGAAGTTAGAGGAAGTATACACGTGTGACTACGTCCAGTTTTCAAAATCAGGTGTTAACAAAGGGAACTGTAATATACAAAATACATATATGGAAATAAGATTGATTGGATTATATTCACCAGAAGTATAAAACATTACATGTGAGGGAAATATTCTTTGATTTTTTGGTTGCTGGAAAGTATTGAATAAATAATGCCTGACAATGACGGATATATTTGACTTCAGGACATCTCTGACTACATACATGCTGAACATGCTGTCCCAACCCTAGCAGACAGTCTGTTTTAAAGGTCTGATTTGAGTAACAAATCAGATTTGCCTTCTGTCTAAACGTAGCCTTAGTTAGTTTGTTTTTTTAAAAAACATTTTCTATTTTACTAAATGGATTAATTCTACAGTTCGATGATAAAACTGAACCGCAGTCAGAACTGGTGAAAGTAAAGAGGGCTTAAGAGGGTTTAAGAGGGCTTCCATTCATGTGTTCAAAGGTGCACACTGTGATGCAGGTTACCCTCAGAATACATGTAGCATTGATACAGCATGCTTAACACAAACAACAGCAGAATTCCCTCAAAGCCTTGTCTGTGAGCATGATATGCCTGTAGCAAATGGATTTATTCTGTAGGATTAGACCACCCAGACTGTCCTGTGTGTATCTCTTGTTTGTTAAGAAGCTTGTGTTCCACCAGAATGTTTTTTTTTTTAAAAGGAAGTACAGCACTATGTATATATTTCTTGTTTCATAAATATGAATCAAAAAAGACATTTGGTGCTGAAATTGTGGAAACTAGATCCTGCTGCACTCTTGGCTGTTGCTGTTATGGGGATAGGGCACTACTAATCTATGGCGCTTTTCTAACATCAAAGACAACACACACTAGAATGAGTGTGTTGCAAGGGCAAGCCCCATAGAAGAGGAGAATCAGCAATCTGCAGGTTATTCACCCTGGACTTCTGTTTGGTTTTAGAGAAGGTGGAGGTAAACAACATAAATGTCAGCTGTAAATATTCAGGAACTGACCTTAAGAATTCTTTAAAACTCAGTTACAGTTCGTTTTTGTGTGTTAAGTGGAGAAAATATCAGTAACAATCACAATGCAGCTTTGTTTAATCAATAGATTTCTCTACGCTCCATTACATATTAAATATGTATGTGGAATGATCCCACTGTGTCTGTGTGACATGTGATAATAAGTAGCCTGAGAGCAGAACAATTGGGTTATCTTTTAAGTTATCTTGAAGGGCTGACATCCTAGTGGGAATGATTTATTATTTCATATAATTCAGCATCGGATCGTCCTTTGGGAGGAATGGAGAAAGAAGTTATTATTGTAGCAAGACATGTAAGAGAAATTACATGATGGCATTTCAGTAAATATTCATACATCTTTGATATATATTCAATTGCACAGGAAATTCAAACAGCCAGCTGTAGCGGTAGCAACCTAGTTTTACTGCCGCCATCCATTGATACATTTACATGACAGTGGATGATATGAGAACCAAGAGCGAGATTGACTGAAGTCAGTTTTGTTTCCCTCTCCTTGCCCAGGGGCATATACTGTACTGTACAGCTCCATCTGCTACTGTATCTGAAATGATAACCACATTTTGGTCAGCATCTATGCAGAGCACTTCATGCTTTGCAGCTTGTCAGAGATAAAATAGACGCATTGTGTACATAATACAATAGAGGCCGAGGTTTAGGCTGCCGCTGATGCTCCGATCTGAAGGTGCTACGATCAGAATTTTTGTGGCCAATCGCTGGAAGCAGTAGCGGCTGATACTGATCACAGGGTCTATTTGAAGCCTTCCGTGTCCGTCACGCGATACCATTGGGCCCAAAATACTTTTTCTAATAGACCTACATTGGGAAAGAGACGTCTGAAACTCAGCGGATAATTTTTTTTTTAGGTAAATCACCTTCCCAGTACAAACACTTGAATAGCCTGTATTTAAATTATCAGGTCCTTAAAGTTGTAAAATGCACTAATCCAGAGTTATTTTCCTTCCTCAGTTCATGTGAATGAGACCCAGACCGAAACTTGATCGAGGGCTGGGAGGCGGAGTTAAAGAAAACGCGACTGCGCCTGCTCTATGGGCCCAATGGATGCGGTAGATTGACGGATGATCCGGGTACTTTATCACTCGGCAGTCGAGCCATTTTGGCTCCTTGCGCCACTGAGCAACTCTTCGCCTCCAATGCTGTATCCAGTTCTCTTTATACATCCATGGGGTACCCCCTTTGATAAAGAGGAGTGGTTTAACTTTGAGCTGTTCCGCCTCGTCTCTACGTCTTCGCTGAACTGCGTTGTAAAAGGTAGGTAAGACCGGCAGCGGAGCCTTCGTTGCCATCAACAGCGCTTTCAAACGATCAATAACCAATAACAGACCGCTAAATGGTGGCAACGCTCTTCTCTGACTCTGGCTGCTTAAAGTAGAGATTAGAGTAAAGCTTAAAGTAGAGATAGTGAGTTTATTGCATTTGGGGAGATCTTTACTGTATATAGCATATACAGTATATGTTGAATGGGTTAATCACTGCCACTGTGACACATAATCATATTCATTGTATATATATCGCATACATTGAAATGCAGTATTTTGAAAAAAAAACCAACTGTATTATTTTGATGTAATACGATTGGTTTTAATGGGCACAGTATCACAACTCATAAAGGAGAGTACATGGCTCTCAGGCGGTAAAAGAAATCCTGTAACACAAGGACAAAGAGGCTTATGTTCAAACATTAATGACGGTACCAAACACTGGAGAAAACTAAACAAGCCTTCAGTCAACACGTCTTCATATAAGTAATCCCTGTGAGACAGTCACTGCAACTTTCTTTCAACAACTTTAAATCCAGACCTGTCTAATGAGACAAATTGCTTCAAGTTTTCCCCGAGAAATAAAAACATTCTCACGTCGTCTGACACTTTGTCTCTTTCTCTCTCTCTTTCTGTCATGCTTACAATTTTCTAGTCTCATGTTTTAGATTGATACAGGTGGAAGATTTTTTTATATCTTCTGCTCTATTCTCTTCGTTGACTGTTATTTTATTGCTAATTCAGAATTTGCATCTTTATGACCTGAGTTCTCTTCAAGGTGTGTCACATTTTTATTTTAAAGCATATGACGGCAATGCAAAGACGCAAGTGGATGCAGACAGATGTATATTGCATAAACACAGACTGCAAAAGAATTCAAGGGGTCGAATTTGTATAGAACAGATTCGTAGGTGAGAATTTGCTTCACATTAAGTCAGACCATACTGGACCTTAAGTTTCACCTGCATACTCAGCATAGTCTCACAGACTACTCTCCACCTGCCACAATGACTCCAATGGTGCCACTTGACTGCTCGTTTTAATGAAAATATATTAAATAATTTTATCATTTACAAGTACAGTATATTATAAGTTCCTTCAAAAATGGGTCAGCAGCTCCCAAGATTGATGACAACAATGATGAGACTGAGGCCTTGTCTACTTGCATACAGATATTTTAAAAAAACTGATATTTTACTCTCCGTTTAAAAGACGAAATCTGTCCACACGACCTTCATTTTTCAAAGTATCTTCATCCACACTTGAACGCAAAAACGAATCTAAACGCTCGCCGTAATATTTACATGTCACCACAAGTGAGATCACAAGTTAAGGGTCAAAGAATTTTACCACCCTTCTCACTCCCTTTGCTTCGGCTTCATTAGTCATTTTGAAGAATGGGCTGGCGCGTAATGAGGAGAGGATGTCATCATTTCCCAAACGCTCCGTTTTACACGTCCACACAAATACAAAGTAACCAGAGTTTTTAACTTAAATCTGCGCCTCAGGAGGCATTTTCAACAATATCTGCTTTTGTGACCTGAAACTCTGTTTGCTTGTGGGCGAGAGGCCAAAACGTAGAGGAAAATATCTGTTTTTAAAAATATCAGTATATGTGTAGACAGGGCCTGAGCTTGATAAGTGGATGACTTCGACATGTATTATGGTATTAGATACCCCTAATTCTTCTAAAATGGGGTTTAGGAGCATCAAATAGATGTTGTGAGCCCAACTCTTCTTTGCTTGTGGTTAGTTTAAAGCCTACAGGATTCTAATACTCACTCTTGTGGTGAACAAAAGCATTCTGTCATAATTTAATTGGGTTTTGTTGTTGTGCTGATTCCTGTCTGAAATATGCATTTAGCAGGTATAGCCCTGCAGGAATGTAGTTGTTGTTGTAGCATAAATATCATCCATTCAAACTAAAGCAATAATAAGGAAGACATTTTTCTTTGATTTGTCGCTTATTATATTGTTGTGGAAGACGTACGCTATGAAGTCGTAGCTTCCGCTGTTATGACAGTTAAAGTGAAGAAGTGAGGCGAGGACATTTAATTATCCTGGGGAACCATTTTCATGGATGTATCAGTTAAGAAGGACTTCATAAATAATTTCTGTTAAAATCAACACTAATGGTTCACATTGCAGTAAGGAGAGAGAAAATAGTCTCTGACTTAATACTTTTGAACTGAAGAGGAATGAATCCGCTATGATATGGTAATGACCCGTACAATGACAGTAACTGTTGTGACCAACATGAGACATAATCAGACAGTGATGGCTTGAGCCCACTGGCGTGTTCAGGGAGTGGCCTAGGGTGGCACGGGCCACCCCTGAAATCTGATTGGCCACCCCAAGTGCCACCCCAATATCTTAAAATATGATTGGCTATATGCCCAGTCAGAGGCGGGCCACGGCACTGAATGTAAACTGCACTCTTGTTTAGAGTTGCAGTTCCTTCTCAAACCTGAGAGGCAGAGATGCGCTAAAGTAGTATGTAGCCTGCAAAAATAAAGGCGCGAAGAAGAAGAAGTTTGAGCAGGTGAACCTACAGGTGAAACAAACTCAGTCTATCGAAGCAACACGTCTCTGGAGCGTCGTCGTGAAAGATGTGAGTAGCCTACATTTTACTACACTTACTGTGCCTGTAGTTAAAAGCTGTAACGGTAATAAGCTAAACATTTACCCTGTCTTGTTTTATTTCTTTTTATTGTAATTGGCACAAGGCTGTCATCATCTCATCTCATTAGCAAACACTGTTTTGACTGTCAACGATGCTAAAGCTACTATTTAGCCATCTAGCCCTCCCAGTCAGCAGTGCTGCATGTGAGCGGAGTTTTTCAGCTCTAAAGCTCATTAAAACTCATTTGAGGACAACCATGCTAGACAACAGACTAAGCCATTTAGGTTTGCTAAGTATTGAGTCAAGAAGAGCGAGGGCACTCAACATGGATGGTTTTATCAAAGTGTTTGCAAGCAAACACAAGAACAGGCGAATTGCACTGTTTTAACCCTCCTGTTTTCCTCAGGTCAAGGAAGGAAGAAGGGAGGGAGGAAGGACGGAATGAAGAACAGAGGAAGGACAGAGGGAGGAAAGAAAGAGAGAAGGACAGGAAGAAGGGAGGAAGGAACTGTCAAAACAGATTGGGTCTCTTGAATGGTAATACTAGGTAATACTAGAGTAACCAACACTGTAGCACATGTAAAGTTTATAATTTGTTTGGTTAAAGGTCACCTATTATGCAAAATGCACTTTTCCATGTCTTTTAAACATCAATATCTGTCCCCAGTGTGTCTACAGGCCACCATAGTATCATAAAAGACCATCCTCTCTCTTTTTCTCCTCCTCCGTTTGTCCGGAAATGGGTGCAGAAAAAAAAATCGCTTTTTTTCCTTCTCTTCTGACGTCATTAGAGAAATGCAAGCCATATAAGGGTTTCCTGGTCGAACCAGAGAGAACCTTCAGTAGCTGACCCCGCCCCACAGCGCGTCACTGTCTCTCCTCCTCAACCTAACTTGAGCAAAGTCTGCAAGAACCAGCAGAACAGGCTTCATGTACTCCCATCATCTAAATATAACATGTTCTTTCACAAAGGCTTTATGTAATTACACTGTTTAAACAGATGATATTTATATATTATATATATTTGATGTCATGCATGTAGCAGAGTACAGGTAGTAAATAGTGACTGTAAGCAACACAACACATTTCTGTTTCACAGTCAAACTTTATTTGAGTTGACAGATGACAATATTAATTATTCACAGCATTTGTAATCATCTCACCTGCAGTTATGTTAACATGGTACAGGAGAAAGTCTTCAGCTCTGGTAAACTATGGTAAGCTAAGCTCCGGTGGTCTGTAGTCATGGTAACACAGAGACAGCTACTATTGTAAATAATATACCATTACTCTGATCTTCCATACATTTATCTTTTAGCAGAAATAATGAACTGACTACTGTTTCACATCTTCTATTTTCCACCCTGATGGTCGCTGTGTTTACACACCGTGTCATAGCGGTAGCATGTAGCTAACCCGTTAGCATGTAGCTACATGCTAACGGGTTAGCTCTGTATCTCCCATCTGCTTTCAGCTATCTGCTCTCCTCTGGGATGATTCTGTCGGTCATTTCTCACAGATGGATCTGTAAAGACAGACGTAAAACAGAGTGTATGTTTACGGTTTACAGAGTTGATGCATGAGGTAAACACTGAGCTAACTAACAGAGATATAAATAGCATTATTTACCTGAGAGAAACCGTCAGGAAAACCTGGAATCTGGACCGCAGATGTTCATCATGTGTCGCCGATTTCTGATCAGATTCCTCCGGTAACGTGCGCTGGGTGAAGTTTCTGGTTTATAAACTTTAAAGTGGTTTATAAGCTCTATTCTAGCTGCTATCTCTCCACTCGTCTCTCTCTCCAGAGCTTCTCCGGGAGGGAGGGGGAGATAGTGACGCTGTTGTTGTTGAGGAAGTTTGATTGACAGAAAACGCTGACCAATCAGAGCAGAGTGGGAGGAGACAGGCTGTGAATCAGTGGTTTTCAGACAGAGGCTGAATTAGGCTCTGAGGCAGGCAGACTCAGGCTGCAGTATGAGAAGAATAAAGGGTTTTTTGAACATTGCAGCATGTAAACATGTTCTAGTGCAACATTAAAATACATCTATGAACCTGGAAATGAGCATAATATGTGACCTTTAAATAATTTGTTCAAAGAGGCGTATGTATTTTAAATATGTTTGCACTTTAAAGACGGAGAGTGACTGTGTTTTTTAATGTGCATTGTTTTCTTATGTTGGCTTTTGGAGTCACAGGTTATTTTGTAGCATTATTACTGTAACAAATCAGTGTTGAAACAAGATTTGTTACAAGTGATGTAAGCTTTTTTTATGCACACATAAGCTCTGGTAAGATCAGCTATCTCTGTTGATAAAGTATTCTACACGGTCTGTACCTCCAACCATTTACATTGTTGCACATGTAAAGTTTTGCACAGTTTTGTCAAGTAAATATTTTGCCCAAAGAGTCTTATTTATTTTAATTTTGTTAGCACTTTATAAAGTGACTGTTTTAGAATAAGGATTTTCTTTTGTATGTAACCTACTTTGGGAATTTACAAATTATTTTGGCATTATTTAACAGTTCACTTCACAATGTTAAAACAGGATTTGCTGGTATGTGAGGAGGGATGTGACTTTTGTTTATACCTGGGAGTTCAGGTTTCTCTGTTGCTGAGAATACTACAGTAACTTACTACACTGTGGCACATGTGACAAGTTTTGTCAAGTAAATGATTTGCCCAAACAGGCTTATTTATTGTAATTTTGTTGGCACTTTATACAGAAAGTGCATTGTCTTTTTTTTATGTACTGTATATCATACCTTGGAAGGTTGTTTTGAGGTTAGAATAAAGTATGGTAGTTTTCAATCACATTTGTATGTTGCCTTTTCCTGAATGTTGTGACTAGTAGGTCTATTCTTGCTTGCAGTGTTAGTAAATGAAGTAGATATGGGTTGTGGAGACAAAAATGGTAAATTAATGCTATGCCGACACCTGGGTGTGGGTGTGTATTTTCTTGTGTGTGTATGTGTGTGTGTGTGTGCGTGCGTGCGTGCATACGTGAGTGTATATGTCTGTGCGCAGGCGCTCCTGCTCACACTTCATGCCACCCCTGCATAAATCAGTGCCCCACTGGTGCCACCCCTATCAAAAATGTCTGGACACGCCCCTGCTTGAGCCCAATAAGCCTTATGCAGTCATTGCTTATGTGCATGTATGGTCATGGTTTTTAGGAGAACTGCAGTGTGTGCACATACAGGCAGCTTCACCATCACACATCCAGTAGTGATGCGACCACAGATACAACGGAGGGACAGTGGGATGGATATTTGGTAAGAAGAATATTTCCTGGAAGCTATGCTTCTGCCATTTTGGACTGAAAGCAACTACCAGATGCCAGTAAAACGTCCACCTACAAAATATATTTAGTGTTTCTACTGAAATGGCCTGTGTTGAACAATTAAAAATATTATAAATATGCATACTATTATAACTAATTACTTACTTACTTACTTGTTTATTTATTAAAATGGACCGAATCCTAGAGGAGCATAAAGTGAGCGATGGACATAAATGAAAGTTACCAAAATCCAACACACAGATTTTTACAGCAATCTCAAACATTTTCATGTCAAGAAGCTCAAAAATAATGTACAATAAGACCACAGACCATGGATGTATAAGAGGTTGTGCCTGTGCTTTTGCCCTGCGTTTTAGTAAATAGCCTACAACTACATTAAATTCTGTTTATGTCATACTACTAGCACTACTAGCTACTGGCCGATAGCCGGTTGTTTGGTAACAGAGATGTTAATACATCCACCACGGTACAAGCTTACAGCATCCAGCCCATGGGTGTATTATAAGATGATAAAAGTGATGAATTACAACCAATATATTCATTATTACAGCCGCATACAGCTAGCAGGAAGCTGGCAGAACTGGTTATGAACGTGCAGGGCGGTGCAGTCCTGTGGAAAATTAGTTAAAGCTATTAGTTAAATTTACAACTTTTAGGATATAATGATTTAAATGATGTTTGTTCTGGGAAGTTGAATTATCCTCTGATTTACAGATGTGTCTTTATACATCCATGGCCACAGACTCACTGGCATTTTCAATCCAAAATGGCGGCAGTGCTACCGCAGCGCAATCTAGCGGCTGTTGTCAAAAAAGCGCCAGATTTTCGTCTCTTTGCTTGTATACTCTTTGGCTGGAAGGCTGGATAGACATACAGACAGACAGACATACAGATCCATCCATCTATGTGGCTATAGTTAATAACCTCCGATTGTAGGTCACTTTATTTGTAAGTCTTAATGTGTTTGCTTCAGGTCCTGTTTAGAGAATATGGTGATACTGCAGTGCTTTAGGGTTTCTATTAGCCTTGCTGGCAGGACACTACTGAGGTCAGAACTCCCACAAGCCTGGAGGTGCATTAATTATTGACACCTCATTTTTACTTACTACTCTTTGTGCCCTCATTTGTAAAGAGAGAGAAATAATCTCTCACACAGTTATTCATTCTAATTAACGATAAGTGTAATTAAAAATCACTTAAATTAATTAAGATCAATCCTTAAGCAATGGGTGATACAGTGTCTCACTATTCATTTTGTTGGGGACAAAATGAACAACAAGAAGTAAACCAGAAGACATAATGGGCCCAAAACAAGAACATATTCGTATCCTATACTGTCTGTAGTTTACATGTGGTTTGCTCATATGAGTTCTCCAAGTCAGATTCACCAAACTCTCTTAATTGGACAATTAGTTGTAAATGGCTCATTTCGCCCTGATGAGTAACACCTGTTCATGAGAAGGTGTGCGTTCGTGAGATTTCATCATTGAAATAATAAGGCTGCCTGTTCTGCTTCGTGTGAGGGCTTCATTCATTTTCGTTCACAAAAATGTTACCAAAGAGTAAAAACAAGACTTTCACACCGCAGAGCTTTGAGTCCTGCTGCCTGAAATCAGCAGACTAACACAAAACAAATTCAGCAGTTCTATTAAAGGACCTGAAACAATCAGAAAATATGAATAATGCCAATGATGTTCAATCAGAGCAGCGCTGCACTGTTACAGAAATAAAGAGGGAATGTTTTTTACTCTTTCTAAAGCAAAGCGGTCCATGACTAATGAGAGGCGGTCAACAGGCTATAACAGTCACACAGGTATTAAACTAGATAATACAGTACAGCCTACAGTCTGGTCTCACTTCCAGGGTGTCAAATACAGATGCTTGTGCAGTGGCCCACGGCGTCTTGATACCTACGCACAAGACACCCTTTAACCAGGGCTCGAGCTTAAGGACGTCCCGTCGTCCCGAGGCCAAAAAAATAGGATCCGGTAGGAGGAAAATTAATATTATGACGAATTTGGGAGAGTTGAAAGAAAAATACTTCTTAGAATGAGCAGCGATGAAAATGACTGCACGGTGTGTAGCGCCCAGTTAGGCCTATTATTAAACCTCCTTGACAACATAAACACACATGCACGCACATTGTCAGTGCCCCCAATCTTGTTTTTTGACCAAACGCTACGTTTTACACATAAAACAAATATTTAAATTGAACTTTGCTGCATTGTTAACACCAAAATCAAAACAATGTTTTGGATGAATAATAAATATATGAACAAAAATGAACGAGTCACTTTTGAAGTTCAATTTATGTTAAAGGTCACTTTGAATGATTAACTAAAGATAATGTAGAAAAACAAAGATTTTAAATTCGGGACGGTCCACATTCATTTCGTGACGGCTTAGGTTGTATTTCGGGATGGTTCCGGGAGGATGGTGAAAACAGTTTGTTTAGAGCCCTGACTTTAACGTCTGTATGAGATGCACAGGACTTTCAACTAACTCTAATATAAACCCATCTGCATCATTATTAGACGCACAGAGCGACGGACGTAGTATTAAGTGCCAGAAAGTCCTCAAAGGGGGGGCGGGAGGGATGGTGAATGGGTCAAACAAACACAGGACTTTTACTCAGGGGACTTTTTGTGTGCCGTGTGAAACCAAAAGTTCAGTGGTTTTAACTGGCATTACATCACTGCGTCACATGACATTACGTTTGTAGCTTAAGTTACATTCCAAGTGTACTTATTGCAAGCCAAAGCATGATGTTTTTTATAACCCTAACCAAGTAGTTTTGTTGCCTAAACCTAACTGCGACCATTTCACAATGTTTACCACACGGGAACATTCTGCGTCAATATGCAAACGCTGGGGGGCTTCTGCAAAAGCGGCAAAATATAACGCGTAGGGTTGAGATCACGTTACACAGTAGGTGATGTTACACGGAAGAAAAAGAGGATGATACTGGACAGTGACCTGAATAAAGAGCCTGAGGCAGCTGTCGGACTGAGAGAAGCTTCCAATACAGAATTGTAGAAGTTGCCGTGCTGAAATATGGCAATAAATATTAAACAATCTAAAAAAACGTCTTAGTATATAGGCAAGCCATGATGACACTGTATGGTGTACAGCATTTTAATATTATTATCATTATATTTCCTAGCCTTAGGTTGGATACAGCAGTGCTATGGAATGAAAGCAGGAGTAGAAGATGATCCTCAGGTGGACTGGACATGTTTGGCCTTGGCTGTGGGAGGAGAGAAAGTCAATAGCAGTTTGCATCTCAAAGCTTTTTACCAGAAAGTCTTTTCAGGTCAGCAGGGTTTGGAGCTGTGGGTCTAAAGCTACTGCGTCTTTAAAATGCCTCATAGTGAAACTTTGTTGACAGCCACCTACCATCTGTCAAATATGGATTGTTACTTGGGAGGGGAGGTTTGTCGTCCGTCTAGAGACGGACTAATAACGAGGCCAGAGGTTTCTGTAATGTATCAACAAATTAAGATCATGCCTTTCAGACCCTTACGCCAAACATACCGCACCAAGAACTTTCTTTTTACAGCGAGGTCAGTTGGATGTAATCTCATTATTGAATGTTTGGCGTATCGGCGTGTGGCAGTAAAAGCAGGCAAGCAGTGGTATGGTGTTTCCTTTTAGAAGCTCTGGTGTCAGAAGCTACTGCCCAAGGCAGAGGAAAGGGTTAGTATATGATCAATATTCCTCCATCAGCCTAAATGATCATTACTCTCTGTGTATTTTGTGTTGTTACAAAAATCAATTTATACACGGGAAACATGAGGATTGTATGCACTGGGTATCTTATCTTTATGTAAAACAAAAGATGGACAAGATTAAGACATGTATCAGGTTAAATCTGCAAAAATCAATGTCGTGCTTGAAATGTTTGTCTTTAAAGGGACATTGCTGCCAGAAAAGAGGATGCCCAGCAAGAAAAAGATTGTGAGCTGGTCTCAGTCTAAATGCACCAGTATGTGAGGTTGTGAGTTTATTAATGGGGAGCTCTCAAGACCAGGACCGCTTGAGCACAGGTGTGTTAGTCTAAAGTCTTTTTCATAGAACAGGGGTTTCCTGGATCTTATTTCCAATTTGTTTTTGAGAAATTATATTTTTTTTCACTAGTTTTGCAGATAGCTCTAAATACCTCCTGAGCCTCAGTTGCTGTTACTACGGGGAAGAAGCCAGTGGGAAGTGTTGAGAGCTGAAGTAAATTCTAATGCCTCTTTGTTGAGGTTGGGAATGAAAAACACTGCATCGTAGTTGTTGAATTCATCCAACATTGTCCCCAAATTGTAAAGTAATTTAAAATGCTAAATGTATTTTTTGAATTTCTACTTAATCTACATTATTGATTGTCATTAGTGGCACATTCAATACAACTTTAAGGTCGTTGGTTGGATGTTTCTGACCAAAATGTACATTAGGAGTTTTAGTTGATTTCTTTCCTCAAAGTTTTATTTGTACACAGCCTTGTTCCTTTAACTTTTTATCAAATAAGCGATGATTTCTAACACAGTTGTTGATCTGTCAACCGTGTCTCCTAAAAATGTTGTTAATCTACTATAGAGGTCGTAGTTAGTAGATAGTGGATTTTTAAATGCCGATATAGTAACGAAAGTTTGGAGCCGGGAAAAGCTGATTGCTGATTAATTGGCCAATATCTTCTTTACTTCTGCAGCAGCCTAGTCGGCTATTTGTACTTTTTTAAACATAACGTATGCAACAATTTAATCCAAACCATATTAGAAAAACATTCAGTAGCATACAGTATAAACAAATGTATTAGGAGACAGGGTTATATGTCTTGTGTTGATGATTAAATGGGGAGAGTTTCACGCCTGTCCCAGCCTTCAAAGTGCTTCAACTGCAAGTCACCTATTATTGTCTGAGGAGAAAAGAAACAGGACTTTTGCTTACCCAACCTTGGTTGTTTGCAATAACAATGCATCATCATATGTCAGCAAATCAAGCAGTATTACTATTTGTTGGTGGTGGTTGTTTCTTTTAGTGGTCTGTCTTTAGATATTGTGTCAAACTCCTCATCTTCCATCTGTTTGCTCTGGTGCAGTCAACACAATTCAAACACTAGTGTTCTAGTGAATGTTAACCTAGAATTTAAACTCTATGTGTCCTGGTCATTTGTTGGAAATGTGTTCCAGCTACAAAAACAGTCTCTCACAGATGGAACAATAATGCACAACACAGCATCACATTGTGAGATCCAGTATTTGTGTCCTAGTGTTGTTCTTTTCCTCTCTTCTCCTCTTAGCACCCAGACTGCGCACCTCATTAAAAATAACCATGATTAATAGATCAGAGATCGCTCTAGAAAATGTGCAATCCCATGGAAGACCACCGGTCTCACGTGTGTAATGGGAAGGTTTACGTATGTCATCCTTATTAAGAAAAATGAATATATTTAACTGCTTAGTAATTCCCAGAAAGCCTGAGGCAAAACGCATCATTTGTCAAGGTTAGCTCGTTCCTCATGAGAATACGTGTCTGATTGGCGAAGCTTTAACTGTTTTGAAGAATTTTACAATAATAAGCAATTGAATGTTTGCCTTAGAAAACATACTACATACAGTACATGCTTTTAAGTATCTTGATTTCATTGTATATTAAAAAAAAGGCTTTATTAATGAAATGCAGATATGATGAGAATTATTTTTCTATTTTTGAGATAGTTCTCTTCCCACTGCAATTAACTCAACTTTTTAATATGTGGGTAGATGAGATTAAACATTCATTTTTAATTAAATTTAATTAAAAATATTTTTTTTTCCTTTTTTAGGCCAAAGTCAGTTACCAAGGTAACCTCAGACCAAAAAGTCTTAAAACAGCAACATTTCATCAAAACATGTTGTTGAGAAGCACATCTGTTGATTTTAAATGTACTGTGTAAAAAAGTTGACTTGATTCTAATTGAAGTAAAGCTGCTGTTTTGTCAGTTTCAGTTTGGGGCAAGTTATGGTCAAGTCAGCACACTGACCCTGTACCTGGGAGGGTTTCTTGACGATATATGTTACTGTTTTGTGTTGTTAATTGATTTCCAATAATAAATATACATACATTTGCATAAAGCAAGCATGTTTGCCCACTCCCATGTTAATAAGAGTATTAAATACTTGACAAATCCCCCGTTAAGGTATATTTTGAACAGATAAAAAATGTACGATTAATTTGTGATTAATCATGGACAATCATTCGATTAATTGCGATTAAATATTTTAATCAATTGACAGCCCTAATTCACAATATCCAAAACTGTGCACACACTGCACTGCTACATTCACAGCTATAACGTCACTGATAACGTCATATTCCCCATCAGTCACACACTCGCTCCCTCTCTCTCTGTCTCTCGACCGCACACTCACTAACGTAACGGGCCGCCAGGCTTGCAATACACTACAAGTTCTACAAGTATTGCGATTCAATATTATGATTTATTGTGATTTTTGTTAATCTTTTTCACACTAGACCATGGGAAAAAGTTAAATCATATACTTCAAGGGACTTTTAATTTGAAAACCTAAATTGATACATTTAAATGAATGATTTTCAGCATGTATGTAGTCAGAGATGTCCTGAAGTCAATTATATCAGTCATTGTCAGGCATTATTTAATAATTTTTTTCCAGCAACCCAAAAATCAAAGAATATTTCCCTTAAAAATTAGTGGTATTTTCTTTTTAATTTAGAAGGGACATGTAATGTTTTATACTTCTGGTGAATATAATCCAATACATTTTTTTATATATCATTTTGTATATACTGTTCCCTTTGTTAACACCTTATTTTGGAAACCGGACATAGTCACATGTGTATACTTCCGCTGACTTCACCAAGTCCGTCGCTAGCTTTCCCCGTCAGCTCCCTTCTCTTTATACATCAGTGGTCAACTCCGTTTGACTGTATTTAACATAAATGTCAGTATGTGGGTGCTCTACAGTTGTAGCATTGGCTGATTTAACAACGGAGATAAGAGTGGCGGCTGGCTTGACCGCGGATTACCGCAATACAATAACGTTTCCTGTCCATGACAGAGTTAGCATGCAGCTTTAGCCATGATGTCTAGCTCTGCTTTTCCTGACAATGTGTGAAACCCAAAGTGTTTCTACTGTAAGTGTAGTGTTTACCACTTTGGATTTAAAATGTGAGGGTTCAAGTTGTATCCACGCTGACCCTCTGCTGTTTTGTACTTCCTCGTTGCGGTCAGCTGTGGACGGAGTGCTCTGTAGCTGAAGGTCTTGTTAGGGTATTACAGTTGTACAGCAAAACAGACCTCAAGTAGAACATTTTCATTTGTTCTTTAAGGCAGTGATTGACCGATAGTAAAGTCACACTGCTCAGACACAGCTTTTGATTTTGTCTTTGTTACAGCGTATTATTATGCATTCCTGTGAGCACATGATGAAAGATAATTGGACACCACAGCTTGTAAAGTGCCCCAACTCTATGGAAACAGTTCATCAGTTCCATCTGTTATACTTCTGATGGCTGCTGACCAAAGGGCAGGGAATGATACATTCATCCCTGTCACACCCTCACCCCTCCACACAGCCATAATGACTAAGTATTCCTCTGAGCTCTCGCTCACACTCCCTCCCTCTTCCTCCCTTTCCTCCCTTTTATCTCTCTATCCCTCCCTCTCACACACACACACACAGATACAGATACACACTCGAACAAAGCTGGGCTCTCCATCACGTCTGCCACCATACAGGTCCCAGGTTCCTGCTGCTGGCACAGTGTCCACCCCTAGAGTCAAGTAAGAGGCCCTCTCAGAATCAACAATGTCAACAGAATGCCACAGCCAGCTACAACACTTTCACAACGATTACTGCGGCAGAAAACTTGAGCTGTTACATTAGCCTAACTCGAGAGATGCTTGTCTCGCACTGTGGATAACATGTCAAGAGAGCCATATGTTGCATTTATTTAAGAGGCATCTGGTCAAATGAAGCATCCATATTGTTGTCTAGCAAGGTTAAATGTTATATGAGTTTACTTATGAGACTTTTTCTAAAGGAATATGTCGTTTTTGTCTCAAATGTTATATAAAAATTATTAACAAAAAACAATATATAGAAAAATATATATAGATTTATATAAATAAATATAGAAGATTTCGTTTTTTTTTAAGGTGGATCACTTACTTCTAATTGTAACATCCAATAATCACTCTTTCCACTGAGACAGTTTGAGTAAACAGACATCTGTAATGTTGCACGTGATGCATTGCATAGCTCCAAATGCAATTAATTGTGTAAGATGACTGACGGTACTAAATTGTTTTCTGTGTATTAAGGGTGCATTTTATGGCTCGTTATTGATAAGACCACTTAAATATAAACTCATTTTACCTATAAAATTCAGAGCAAACATCATTTCATGTCCATAAAGTTTATGGAGTGGAGAAGCTTCAGGCGGTTTCTTTGTACAATAAATTTCATAGAATAAGTGTAAAGAAATTAGTTTAAATGGTGAAGTCATTTAGGCTTATCTTTTAAACCTGTAGCAGTAAGAAAACTTAAAAAATTAACTGTTTATGTAATTGTTCTCATTTTTCCAACACCATGTGTTCTTAATAATTTAGAGGCTGAGGATTTTCGCAGAGATGAGCTAACATGAAACACGAGGGAAAACTAGCATTGACCATGTATTTGATGAGTGAGGCAATTGTTTAGACTGCCGTCCAGTAACTAAATTGATCTTAACAGACTACAGACTGTCATAACTCCGCTCAGCAGATGACGGTGATTGATTGATCACATCCTAATTTACTTCAATTAATTACAACAATGTCTGGTGAAACAAATGAAGGCAAATGACTCAGTCAGTCACAATCGTCATATGCAGAGAAATGCCATTCAAACCCGAGGCTGAAGTTAGTTTGAAGTTTGTTGATCAGCAGTTAGACTTTTGTTTGACATAAAGCTTCAAGGTGATGGCAGCTCAAAGTCAGAAATCAATAGGTTTCTGTTGATTGCATCAATGACTCTCATCAGAAGGTTATTTTAAAGTATTGCACACATCTCCGCCTCCCTGTCTGCCCTCCAAAATATTCTAATTAACAATCTGTCACCCAGGGCCGACTATTACTGTATAAATATAAACACACCAGTATTTCTGTATGTCATGCAGAAATGTATAGGGACATTTTATTTAGAGTTGTTCCGATACCAATACCAGTATCGTAAATGCTTCCGATACTGCCCAAAATTCGGGATTTGGTATCGTCGAGTATACCAGTCTACGCACCGATCCAATACCAGGGTTTTCATTTCCTATATTTTTCACAATAAAAGTCCCCATAATATGTTGTTATTTAAAAGCTTTTATTATGAAGCAGCAAAATCTGGAAATGTTGATTTTCATCAGCAGCAACTTAACATGACTCCAGCTGAATGTGAAACTGTAAAATAAAGCAGATATGTGAAAGTACAAGTCTATTACATCCATTCTCTGTATGTATTTGTTCATGTTCTACAAAAGGTTTAATCGGAGCTAGGACATACAATAAAGTAAGTAATCATATTACATCCATACATGGTCAGTAGTAAACAGCTGTTAAATAACAACAATAATAACAATAACAACTATATTTCTTTTATCACGCTGGTATTGGATTGGTACTCGCTAAAGGCCGATACCGCAAGTTCAGGTATCGGAATCGGTATCAGGAAAAAAAAAATGGTATCGGAACATCTCTAGTTATATTCATGGTAAGGCAAATTAAAATTAAGCAATCATGTCCAAATTTGGACAAACCCCGCCCAAAAAAGAGTAGGTTACCACCCATTTTTATTATAAATTTAAGCACTTAATAAATCAGGTGAGGCTGTAACACACATTTATGTGAGGCCTGAAGACCTAACTAAAAAAAAGTTTGACAAACTAAGTGAACAATTGCTTTCATGCTCTGGACATTGAACCCACCTTGTATACACACACCCTGACTTCTGCCACGGACATTCTTTCGCCAAACCTTTCCCCCAGTGTGCTGTTTATACTCTGACCTGATCTTAAATTAGTTTCTATTCAGCCCTCTCTTATTGTTACTCTGCAGGGTGAAGGTTGCATTCTCCGCTGCTACCTTTTCTGGGGCTCTGCAGTTTCAAATTCCTTCATTTTGAATGTTGTATTCTCAAACCACAATCTATTAATGGGGTTCCCTATTATAAATATTTAGCCTGCTCTGGCATATAGTGTTTGCTATCGTTTTCCTAGATTCACTGCTAGTGCATTTACACATTTCATGGAATTTATGTCCAGGTGGACAGAGTATTACATTACCGGTGCAGTTTTTTTTACCACTGGATGCTGTGAAAGCATCTGCTATCCCTCCACTCATCACATGCCGGGATATATTATCAACTCTGATTCTGCTTCTCAGTCACAGCCTTCTCCGTCATGCTACAAATGAGCAGTGCTGTGTGTACATGCACACATTGAAATCGCCCACTGCCGAAGCAGCCCTCAACGTCATGAGCCAACCTACATGTTACGCACACACACATGACATGGAACCATATGTACTTACAGGCTTACTTTGATTGCGTTTGCATAAGACTGTGAATGTATTCATGAAATGTAGGTGGACGGATATGTGTGGATTGAATGCATGCAATTTGAAGACTGCTGTAGATACGCTGGAGCAGCACTACATGTGCTGTCAGCTCTAAATGAGCACGGCTCCGGCTGAAGGAGGCGTGTCAGATATGGTCAGCAGCAGCAGTTTTTTAACCACAGATAGAAACGAGAAACGAAATGTGTTATTTTCGTAAAGAATCCACTTGCCTTTAATGACTTAATAAGCTGTAAAAAAGGGCTGTAGTCAAGACCGCTGGTGTCAGTTATAGGGAAGTCTGTCATTTCAATGAGCTCAAAGTGGCTGAATTGAGTGTTGATTCTCAGCCGGGTTTGTGGTAAAAATCCTTTTACTTTTACAGTGAGTCATTTGAGTCTTTGTTAATGTCACAAATATTGCTTAAAGTACTTTTAACTTTTAGGCTAACTTTTGTCTGCCAGCCCTTCCAAGCTATCAGATTCTTGAATAACCTCGACAACCTCCTTCCCCAATATCTGAATATCTGCACCTTGAGGGCCTCCTCTCCCACACACCTTTCCTCAGCTTATACTCTCTCTCTCTCTCTCTCTCTCTCTCTCTCTCTCTCGCGCACGCACGCACGCACGCACGCACGCACGCACGCACGCACGCACGCACCCATGCACCCACGCACGCACACAAACATCATGTTCAAGTTCAACACCTTATGGAACAGTTTACTGCACATTAGCTTATTTTTTTAACCCTCTGAGACCCGACAATCTTTACTGTCTTTCAGAAGCTGTAGCAGGTTCAGTTTTAGAGCTGGAGTGAAGGTTCAGATATCATGCTGAAGTGTGCGGGGTGGGGGGTCACCAATCGGAAGGTCGGTGGTTTGATCCCCGGCTGCTCCGGTCACATGTCGATGTGTCCTTCAGCAAGACACTTAACCCCAAATTGCTCCCGAAGGCATAGCCATCGGTGTGTGAATAAATACTTAAATTAGATCCTGATGGGCAAAGTTGGCACCTTAGCAGCCTCTGCCATCAGTGTATGAATGTGTGTGAATGGGTGACTGCTGACATGTAGTGTAAAGAGCTTTGAGTGGTCGGAAGATTAGAAAAGCACTATATAAAAGTCCATTAACCATCATATGAAACTGCAAATGCAATTCTGGCAGAATGTTTTTGATACCAAATCACAGCATGACTTTTTCTATGGTGTTCCTCAAGGTCTTGGTGTCTTAATGTGGTATTTAGAGGAATTATTGATAATTTGTATTAATTCTCGAGTGGTACAAAATAGTTAAATGTTTGCACCATGTCTGTGTAATAAATGGTATCAACCCAAAAAATTGCTGCAACAACTTATGAGACATAAGTGAGCATGAGAATGACCATCATATACTTCTATCATAATGTTCTAAGCCCTTATACACTTTCACAATTTATTTTAATTCATTCATTCATTTTTATTTCTGATTTGTAACAGCTTGACACACAGTGCTGAGCTGCACTAATTTATCTTCAGGTTTCCAGCTTTCAGATGATGTAAGATCTACTGTTGACCTGCTATCTCCCCCTAAAGACCCCTGTACCCCCCTAAAAAAGACAAAAATGGGTCTATTGTGGGTCTCAGAGGGTTAACCTTTTACAGTGATACACAGTTTATATAACTCCAAGGCTGTTTAGGGACCCCAGTATACAAAAATAATCAAATACACCATTTAAGAATGGGTGAAAATAACACATTTATGTTACATGCAAGACACTGCATGGTTTTTGCTCTAAACTGCATGTGATTATCATAAAGTGGGCAAGTGGGCAAAATTAGACTTGTGGGTACCCATAGAACCCATTTTCATTCATATATCTTGAGGTCAGAGGTCAAGGGACTCCTTTAAAAATGGCCATGAAAGTTTTTCCTCGCCAAAATGCCTAAATTTGGCGGCGTTACTTATCCTCAAGCTAGCATGACATTGTTGGTATCAATTCCTTAGGTCTTGTAGTTTCATATGATGTCTGTAGCTTCACTCTAGCTCTAACACCGAGCCTGCTACAGCCTGTGAAAGACAGTAAAGTCGGTGGGGATCCCTGCGATCCTGCGGGTCTCAAAGGATTGAATAAATGTATCAACTTGTTTGTATGGGAATTAATATGTTCTATGCATGGTTGAGAAGAGAAGTGTGGAAGTGTACACTGGCACATGCGAGTTGAGACAGAGATTTAAAGCCTATATTTATTAATATAACAAAAAGATTAAAGTGTCTACAGAAAATATCACTTAATGCATCCTGTTTTGTTTTATTAAAAGCAAAAAAACATCAGCCAAATTAAGCTTTAAAGCTCGCCATTTACATTAATGGTCATACAAAACTCATCAGAGCTCATATTATGCTATATGCAGCGTTGCAGCGTGGTAGTCATTTAAACTCCATTACTCTGTTAACATTCTTTAACACATTCTTTCTTAAACAGTTCCATGAATAAATCTCCCGAAAACTAATTGGAAGTCACACTCCATGTCGTCGGTAGAAGCCCTTTGGCTAAATGACAAGCAAAGGTGTGTCATTGGCACTTCAGCAGGCGTCCCAGTCTCTGGTGGCAATGATGCATACACTCCCTTATAATGGATCCTCCCCATATAGATTGTATTCCTGCTGTAAAGATACTAGACACTGTTTTACGTGTAAAGTCATTGTGAATGTGACAATGTCTTATAGTCCTGTGGCAACATTATGTGCTGTGTTTGTAAGGCAGGATGAGGTTGAAGAATGAAAGAAGCAGGTGCCGTTGTATTTTATGAAGGCTATTATACACAATATTTACATCAAATGATCGTATTTAAACTTCAGCAGTTTCCTGTATTGAGCAGTAAGGTGAGGCAGGCATGTTTCTACAGATGTGACCTCTTTTGTTTTTAAGATTTTTCTTCCGATCGAACAAATGAAGTTTGCTAATGTAATTAATTTCTGTTCATGCACCTACACGAGTCAGTATTTGGTGGAGCACCTTCCTCAAACTTACTGCAGTGTAAGATTATTTTCTGCTTCAATGGGGTCCATCAGCTTAGTCATTATTTCTTATTAGCATCACGAGTTTTGATTGATTTCTCGAGTTAATGTGAAAATGAAGCTTCATTACGTCAGCTTATGTACCAGGTTTTTTTTAATCATGGTAGTCGGTTTCATCACAGTTCCTTAAGGCTTTAGACAAATGATTTTTCTTTTCATAACATCTGTTATTCTGCAGTTGAGTGTTGTTTGTTGGTACTAATGTGATCTATTCTCAAAGAGTGACAATTGAAATGTAACGGTAAGTGAAAATTGTAAATATCTCCACACCTTCTGTGAAAAGCTGAGCTGTAACAGTACTATAGCATGTGAAAAATAGGGGGAAAAAACATCACACTTTAAAAACAGCTACTACTGACAACCACCTAGAGGTGAGAACGACTCATTGTTTTGATTGCCATATTCCATAAACACATTCAGCTCTATATTTGTCTTAAATCATGACTTAAATGGCTTTGCCAGATGGTTGCTTGTTTGGCAAACTATGGAAATGCCTTTACTTGTTTTATCTCTTACATACATACCCACAAGCATAAACATATATAATGGCACAAATGCAATATATCTTTAAAATGGGCAAAGTCTACTGGAGGCTAGATGAGTATCCTACAGTAGTTTCTATACCACATAAAACTGACATAATGGCAGAGCATCTTTGTCAACTGTTTTCTGTCTATGCTTTTGGTGTGAGTCATTTATGAAAAGCATTCACAGCGTCACGAGAAAAAGTAGCGATAATACAATCGCACTGTATTGCTGGATATTTTTTTGCCATAATCAAGTAAAAACTAAATTTAGATTGCTGAATTTCGTTTCTCCCATTAGCTGCTTGTGTGCGTAATGACATTGGTTGCAAAAACTTAAAAGTTGAGGGAAATTGAATGTAAATTTAAAGCAGCAGTTGGTAGAATTGGAGCAGATATGATTAAAAAAAACATATTTTTATGATTCATCCTGACAGTAGTGTATGAGACAGGTAATCTGAAAACAAATCATGTGCCTCTGTGTCCTTCCGTGTCCTCTGATGCTCCTAATGGCATCTGCAAGATTTCACATACCGGAGGAAAACAACCAATCAGAGCCGAGCTGGAGCCTGCCGTCTCTGAGCAGCTGTCAATCACTCGCAAACTCCAATCAAACGGTCAAACTAGGCATCGCTGATCAAATATTAATCAATATTATGTTACTGTAATGTCTATTTCTCGCCTCAAATGATTTCAGAAACATCTTGCAGTTTACGGTTTAGCTGTAAAATGAGAACGTTTGTGACCCGGCAGCCATGTTGAGATCAGTTGAGGAAATACCAATCACTACCCACCAACCGGAGAAAACATTTTACATCTAAACAGTACACTACAAGATGTTTCTGAAAACATTTGAGGTGAGAAATAGGCATTACAGTAACAGAATATTGATTCATATTTGATCAGCACTGCCTAGTTTGATCGGAGTTCGCAAGTGATTGACAGCTGCCTCTGTTGAATGAACAACCAATAGGAACGCTCTCTCTGAAATGACCTGTGATTGGCCAAAGTCTACCGTCATGGGCTAGATTATTTAAAGCCTGAAAACAGAGCCATGAGGAGGTGCAGAAATCTAGTTTTCTCTCAGAACACTTTTACACACAATTACAATATGCTGAAAGGTTCTTAGGTATTTTTTGCCCAATGATGCCAAAAATATTCTGCCCTCTGCATTTAATTATCAACATCAAACGTTTTCACAGTTTACTGGGCAGGTGAGCAACAGGATGCAGTGTGTTGCCTTTGTATTACTGTGCTTCAGAACTAATCTCAGACTCCCTTCCTGCCTTTAACGGCAGGAAAACACTTTGATAATGCAAATTGCCCATCCATCACATGGCTGTTGTACTCATCAGCTGATATTTGTTCTATTTGTAGAATCCAATTGAAATCAATTGGATTTTTTGTAATAATAACACCATTAGTTCCTTGTTTGTTATACTTGAATAGTCACTTCAGAAAGGTTGAAAGCAATCTGCAAACATTAACATACATTATGCTGATCAATAAGCTACTGCCAATCATAGATTTGTACACGGATATTGCAACAGTATCTCCATGATCAAATCGTTTTTAAAGAATAACAATCTGCTGTATTGTGTCTAATCATAAATACAGCACATCTCAGATTAAAATAGACCAAAAAACATCCTCTCATTTATGAAAGTTATTTATTAAAGTTACTGTATAGAGAGTCTTCCAGTGGACCACCATGGGACATTATTTCGTTAAAAAATATGAACGATAGTCAGTGGCAAGAGACAAATAAATTTTTTGATCCCGTTTGAATTGCGCCCTGAATCACGAATATGATGTTTCTCAAGTTAAAACATAATTTTGCAAGTCAAGAAAGTCGCAGTTTGTTCAGTTTAATACAATTCAATTTATTTTTATATAGCGTCAAATCATAACAGAAGTTATCTCAAGACGCTTTTCATATAGAGTAGGTCTAGACCGTACTCTATAATCTAGAGACCCAACAAGAGATCCCCCATGAGCACGTATTCTATGCGAAAGTGGCAACAAAAAACTTCCCTTTAACAGATAGAAAACTTGGGCAGAACCAGGTTCTGGGTGGGCGGCCATCTGCTTGACCGGTTGGGTTGAGAGAGAGAGAGAGAGAGAGAGAGAGAGAGAGAGAGAGAGAGAGAGAGAGAGAGAGAGAGAGAGAGAGAGAGAGAGAGAGAGAGAGAGAGAGAGAGAGAGAGAGAGAGAGAGAGAGAGAGAGAGAGAGAGAGAGAGAGAGAGAGAGAGAGAGAGAGAGAGAGAGAGAGAGAGAGAGAGAGAGAGAAGAGAGAGAGAGAGAGAGAGAGAGAGAGAGAGAGAGAGAGAGAGAGAGAGAGAGAGAGAGAGAGAGAGAGAGAGAGAGAGAGAGAGAGAGAGAGAGAGAGAGAGAGAGAGAGAGAGAGAGAGAGAGAGAGAGAGAGAGAGAGAGATTGTTTGTTGTAAAACTGTTGAAGTATAATATGTAACTAGAAAGGAGACACACCCAAAAATTGCGTAAGTGACGTCTCTCTCACTGAAGCTGCGATGCCTGTGTGTTTCCTACTGGGATGTACTCAACCCAGCGACGGGTCTCGCTTGTTCTTTTGCTTCCCGACTGATAAAAAGACCAGCGGTTGCTGGATAAAACACATCAGGTAAGATAACATTTCATTTGTCCTTGGAACATATCAAAGTTAGCTAGCTAGTGTTGGTGATGTACATAATACGAGACGAGAGATGTAGTTCACGGAGCGGTTTCCCACTAAATGATATTACAAAACTAAATGATATTACGACAAAGCTAGGACAAAATGTGACTTTCTTGACTTGCAAAATTATGTTTTAAATTGACAAACATCATATCTGTGATTCATGCTGCTATTCAAATGGGATCAAGAACTTATTTGTCTTGTCTCAATGACATATTTTTGTCGTATGTAGAGTTTTCAAGATGACCCAAATGCAGAGTACAAGCAGGACAGGAAGTTTTTAAATAAAAGCGAGCTTTAATAAAGCTGACAAAATCCCAAAAAATCCACAAAACAAGGAGGGGAACAAAGTACAAATGAAAACACACCAAAACCAAACTGAGAACAAAAACAAAACTACAAACCAGAGGGTGCGAGAGTCACGGGCAGGAGAAACACTAGGAACACTAGGAACACGGAGGACAAGGTAGACGGGACTGGGAAGACAAGAACGAACCAACAAGGACAGAGGGGAAACACACAGGCTTAAATAACAGACAAGATTACACACAGGTGAAACAAATCAGGGCGGGGCAGACAATCAACCAAAAGGCGGGAAAACAGACAAAGGAAGGAAGTAAACCCAGACAAGACACAGGAGGAGTGAATCACCAAAATAAAACAGGAAACACCAGAAACATATACAAATAAACCAAATCCAAAATCACAACAGTTCATAACAAAAAGCTGGCACAGCCAGAACATGACATAGCCCCCCCCTCAAGGGACGGATCCCAGACGTTCCATAAACAGAACCGGGTGGGCGGAGGGGGGTCCGGAGGAGGGACTCCAGGAACCTTGGGCACTGATTATCTCAGGCGGACGGCCCGAGGGCAAAACCGGGACAGAGTCAGGGAACTCGGGCGGACGGCCTGAGGGCAGGCCAGAGACAGAGCCGGGAAACTCCGGCGGACGACCCGGGGGCAGAACCGGGACAGAGTCTGGGAACTCAGGCGGACGACCCGGGGGCAGAACCGGGACAGAGTCTGGGAACTCGGGCGGACGGCCCGGAGGCAGGGCAGAGTCCGAACCGAGAAACTCCGGCAGATGACCCGGGGGCAAGGCAGAGCCAGAGCCGGGAAACTCGGGCGGACGGCCCGGGGGCCGAGCAGAGACAGAGCCAAGAAACCCGGGGGCTTGGAACTGTGGCCCAGCAGTCACAGGAACACAGTTTTTGGGCTGAAACCCAGGCGAAACAGGAGGTGGCGGTTGCGGTCCTACCGAAACGGAGGTCGGCCAGACCCCCGACAGGAGACGTGGAACGCAGGTCGACCAGACCCCCGACAGGAGACGTGGAACGGAGGTCGGCCTGACCCCCGACAGGAGACGTGGAACGGAGGTCGCCCAGACCCCCGACAGGTGACGTGGAACGAAGGTCGACCAGACCCCCGACAGGAGACGTGGAACAGAGGTCGGCCTGACCCCCGACAGGAGACGTGGAACGGAGGTCGCCCAGACCCCCGACAGGAGACGTGGAACGGAGGTCGACCAGACCCCCGACAGGACACTTGGAACAGTAGTCGGCCGGACCACCGACAGGACACTTGGAACAGGAGTCGACCAGACCGCCGACAGGCGACATGGAGCGGAGGTCGACCGGACCCCCGACAACACACCTGGAACGGAAGTCGGCCGGACCCCCGACAGGACACTTGGAACAGAAGTCGGCCGGACCACCGACAGGATACTTGGAACAGGAGTCGACCGGACCGCCGACAGAAGACGTGGAGCGGAGGTCGACCGGACCCCCGACAGGAGATGTGGAGCGGAGGTCGGTCGGACCCCCGACAGGACACTTGGAACAGTAGTCGGCCGGACCACCGACAGGACCCTTGGAACAGGAGTCGACCGGACCGCCGACAGGAGACATGGAGCGGCGGTCGACCAGACCCCCGACAGGAGACGTGGAACGGAGGTCGGCCGGACCCCCGACAGGACACTTGGAACTGTAGTCGGCCGGACCACCGACAGGACCCTTGGAACAGGAGTCGACCGGACCGCCGACAGGCGACATGGAGCGGAGGTCGACCGGACCCCCGACAACACACCTGGAACGGGAGTTGGCCGGACCCCCGACAGGAGACGTGGAGCGGAGGTCGGCCGGACCCCCGACAGGACACTTGGAACAGTAGTCGGCCGGACCACCGACAGGACCCTTGGAACAGGAGTCGGCCGGACCACCGACAGGATACTTGGAACAGGAGTCGACCGGACCGCCGACCGGACACGTGGAGGAGGAGTCGGCCAGACCGCCGACCGGACACGTGGAACAGGAGTCGACCGGACCGCCGACAGGACACGTGGAACAGGAGTCGGCCGGACCGCCGACAGGACGCTTGGAGCAGGAGTCGGCCGGACCTCCGACAGGACGCTTGGAGCAGAGGTCGGCCTGACCTCCGACAGGAAACTTGGAGCAGAGGTCGACCGGACCTCCGACAAGACGCTTGGAGCAGAGGTCGGCCTGACCTCCGACAGGAAACTTGGAGCAGAGGTCGACCGGACCTCCCGACAGGACGCGTGGAGCAGAGGTCGACCTGACCTCCGACAGGACGCTTGGAGCAGAGGTCGGCCTGACCTCCGACAGGAAACTTGGAGCAGAGGTCGGCCGGACCTCCGACACACGAGTAGGCTTGGTTTTGGATGGAACACTGAGCAACTTAGGAGAACGCCGCCTCTGAGACCCACGCTTCCTTCTAGGGGCTCCAACCCCTAGCAGGTCCAAGCTAGTGTCCTGTATATTAGCATGGCGAGCAGCAGACTGTAAACTTAGTGGACCTCCCAGGGCAAGGCGGGTTCCCAAGAACCGATCCGGGGCTGATGCTAGCCTAGAGCTAGCTGACTGCTGGGGCATGGGCCGGAGGCCCAGAAAGCCAACAGGCCGGGGCTGAGGCTGATGCTCGGGCCGAATCCGGATGCCCAAATGGGCATAAAAGCTCTCTGCTGGGGTCATTATTTAAGGTTGGTTCGTTCTGTCGTATGTAGAGTTTTCAAGATGACCCAAATGCAGAGTACAAGCAGGACAGGAAGTTTTTAAATAAAAGCGAGCTTTAATAAAGCTGACAAAATCCAAAAAAATCCACAAAACAAGGAGGGGAACAAAGTACAAATGAAAACACACCAAAACCAAACTGAGAACAAAAACAAAACTACAAACCAGAGGGTGCGAGAGTCACGGGCAGGAGAAACACTAGGAACACTAGGAACACTAGGAACACGGAGGACAAGGTAGACGGGACTGGGAAGACAAGAACGAACCAACAAGAACAGAGGGGAAACACACAGGCTTAAATAACAGACAAGATTACACACAGGTGAAACAAATCAGGGCGGGGCAGACAATCAACCAAAAGGCGGGAAAACAGACAAAGGAAGGAAGTAAACCCAGACAAGACACAGGAGGAGTGAATCACCAAAATAAAACAGGAAACACCAGAAACATATACAAATAAACCAAATCCAAAATCACAACAGTTCATAACAAAAAGCTGGCACAGCCAGAACATGACAATTTTTTTCTGAAATAAGGTCCCATGGGGTCCACCGGAAGGGGAGGGACTTCGCCTCTCTATTCCCAACAGCTCAGACTCTATCAACAACACACAGTTTTTGAAAAGTATCCTAAAGTCCCACAAAGAGGCTTCAAAACACCTTCCTTTGAAGTCTAAAACCATGCAAAGTGCAAGGCACACACACACACACACACACACACACACACACACACACACACACACACACACACGCACACACACACACACACACACGCACACACACACACAGAAACTACACTTTCAGCTAAGATCCCACCTTTTCTAATCTACTCCTGTTTTTTGCCCTCAGTTTCTCCTCGACCTCTATATTCCAACTTTTTGAGGATGCGTAGAGGAGAGTTAATACAACACAAGGAAATTTAGCAATTTTTAGAAATAATTTTAAAGTCATTTCTAAGCATTGTATATCATTGTACAACATTATACTGTTGGTTCACTCCATTCATGATGGGAAGAGGAGTCACATCTGTCAAAGCAGAGTCTGCTCATTAGTAGGTAGACCAGCAGATAAAAGGTTTTCATTTAAATGTAAATCAGAAGGGTAACAAATCCATTATAGTCATTTGGAAAAGGACTGCTCTCTGTGCCTTCTGTGCCATATCTTTGACTCTTATTCCCAGTCAGGGTGTTTTTACTGCTTCTCATTCTGGCCAAGGAGATAGCAGTGTATAAAAGCGTCAGTGACAACAAATTACAGCTGGACGCTGGTGGACAATGCTCTGAGGTCTGATTCATTTGAAATTCATATTTTAATAAGCATCGCTGTGGATGGAGGCAGGCGTGTTATTAATCAGTCGTGGCCCAACAGCTCTGTTCCTTTAAAATGCCAATCTATGGTGAATCCATTAGTCTGCCCTGCTGCACATCTCAATAACATTTTCTTTCAACTGGGTTCAGCAAGCTTCCTGTTTGGGATATTTGCAGTCTTTATACAGATATTATCTCCTGCCTGTATAGCTGCAACCTCTAGTTATTTTCATTATTAATTTTCCATTATGTTTTGTATTAAATAATTATTTTTTAGGCTGGAAAATGTCAGAAAAATTGTGAATAATGCTCATCACAGTATTTCAGGGCCCACGGTGATGTGTTTAAATTGCTTGCTTTGATAAGTTAGTGGGGTTGATAAATTGGCTGATAGTCGGCTTATTGCAGCTTATATCATCAATTGGCTTATATCAACGTATATGTCTGTCAAAAACTAAGAAGAAATTGCAGTATGGAAATGCCAAAGATATGTTTGTAGTTTAGAAACACTATTGGCATGATATAATTTGTCCACAAGGGAGCTCTGACAAGGCTCTAGGGATGGCTCGGTCGCTCATTCGGTCGCTCGTTTGCTCAGTCGGTCCACCACTTTAGTCCAGACTGAAATGTCCCAACAACCTTTGGATGGATTGCCTTGAAATTCAGACATTCGTGTTCCCCACAGGATCAATCCTCTGACTTTTCCTCTAGCGCCACCATGAGGTCTAAATTATTGTTTTTTACTGAAATAAATTATATTGACAAGGTAGATTCATTGTTGTGGAATTTGCTACAGATATTCAACGTTAAATTCTAAAGCTTTTTGATTCTCTGACTTTACATTTAGCACTAACATAGTCACCATTTTCATTTATCCAATGCTTTAGTTTATGATCAAATTCCTGCAGAATTAACAACATATCCCAACTCGTCACATACTGGTGTAGTGTCACACCCTTTGGCGTCACTTTTGAGCGGCTGTGGCTCAGAAGGTAGAGCGAGTTGTCCACCAATCGGAAGATCGGCAGTTCGATCCCGGCTCCTCCAGTCTGCATGTCGAAGCGTCAAGATACTGAACCCAAAATTGCTCCTGAAGGCGTTGCCATCAGTGTGTGAATGAGTATTTAGATTAGATCCTAATGAGCAGGTTATCAGTATATGAATGTGTGTGAATGGGTGAATGTTGACATGTACTGTAAAGCGCTTTGAGTGGTCGGAAGAAACGCGCTATATAAATACAAGTCCATTTACCATTTACTTTAGGTTTAGGCAACAAAACCACTTTGTTAGGTTTAGGAAAAAACTACATGGGTGGGCTTAACGAACGATCAGCTGATAGTAAAGTGAAAGTGAAACTTATTGCACGGGACATGTACAGCGGTCTCCTGGATGAAAGCCTTGTGTTTGTTGGCTGGAATCAATGATATTCTATCAACCTCTTGTGTTTAGCACCTATTAGCGTGCTACAGGCTAAATTAAGATATACCTGGTGAATGTTATCTGCTAAACATCAGCATGTTAGCATTGTAATTGTGACCATGTTAGCATTACTGATGGTAGCATTTAGCTTAAATCATCGCTGTGCCTAAGAACAACCTCAGAGAGTTGTTTGCATGGTTGTAGACTTGTAGTCTTGTTATAAGATTGATTCATGAAAATTGTTGCTGAGTGTCTGGAGTAGTTCCCATCAGCATATCGTTTTAGCACTACTGAACTGTATAGATGTAGTTGAAAAATACTACATCACTGTAACTAAGATATGATGGAAGTTCATGTGTTATAAAACTGTAATATAACAAGATTAACGAGGCTAATTACAGGTGTAGAAGTTAACTTGTAGTATACTGTAACAGTGTGATATCGCTGTCTCCTTTTGTTTGTGTCCCTTCAGTCGGGTTTCTGTGTCCCTCTTCGGTCATTTTTATGCTGTTACGACTTCTTGAGACTTCTCCCTGGACCACAATGTGCTGTAATGAAAAATAGCACAGGGGCATATAATACCAGACTATAATATGCTAATGAAGTAATGATATGTTTGGAAACTTAACAAGAACAAATTATCTTGCGAAAGACTGCTGTGCTGCTGTTTACCAGTGAGCTGCTCTGTGAAATTCTAAACAAAACATTTGTCTCTGATGCTTTGGACAAATGTGCATCTGTCATAACTGCAATATGTACAACATGCGGTTGAATTGTTTCATTTAGCTGTTAAATCATACACAGGCACATGCACATTAAAGTGGCCACATTTATCCATTTAAATTCCCCGACTCGCCCCTCTAGAAGAGCCCCCTAAAGGTAGATGGAGTGTGTGTTTTCCTTTGGTTGTGTTAATGGGGTTATTGATCATTCTGGCAACTGCAACATTTCTATAAACCAAATGAAGGCCCCGCTCAAAGTGTGCTGTGTCAGAGCAGAAATGCATTTAGATTACTTCATTCCACAGAACCTCCTAAGAGATAGCTATCTCCTACATTCACTTTGCGCCTTATATATCTAATATTTGAATTTTCAAGATGAAATATTTTGAAGAAAAGCATTTTCTTAAACTTGAATAGCTGCTATTTTCTTTCAAGGTTGGCTTGGTCCCCTTGGAGCTGCGTGATGTATCAGTGCTATTAAAAATAAAAGATTCTTAATGGAACACCTAACATCAAAATGGTATAATTATTCACTAAGGAGATGCCGTGGAATACGACTCTATAATAATAATAATAAAAAAAAGCTCCTCGACATACCCACGAGGATCATTAAGGTTTCGTCTAATGTAGCTTGAATGCACATGTCCATTAGTGTAACGATGTTTAATAAGTGCAGGCATTTAGAAAGTTCCATATTTCATAAGAAATACTGTGGAAAAGCAAAAGTGGTATTATTATTATTGCATTTTGCAGCTGTAATTTGACATAGCAGCATATTGCGTGTGCTGTATCATACAGTAGGATGAAGAGGGGCTGTAAAGGACATAATTCAACATTAGTGAAGCCACATACACCGCTGACACATCAGGGAAATAATGTGCACATTACAGTGGAATTGGTAAAGTCAGACTGATCAGACCTGAAACATGAAGGCCAATCAGTCCCAAGAAACACTTATTTCAACTCACCTAAAAACTGGAGCGGTGATGTAACAAATATAGCAAACTCTACCACTGAAGGCAGTTTTTACAAAGACAGACAAAACGCCTTCCAAAATGTGGTTAGACATACCAGTTTCAAAATTAGAAATTTGACCTTTCGGTTATAGCGTCCGCATTAGGACAAATCAGTGCAATTTCTAAAAGGTTGAACAAGATGAGTCATCCATCCAAGTTTTGTTAATTAAAACTGGATCAGCGGTGACACCGAGACATCTGCTAGAGTTCAACAATAAGACAAACAAACTGTTGTCTTCTGTGCTGCTTCCCTGCATTACAATTCATTTAATCACTTGGGTGATGAATAGTAACGGTGTCAATGATATAAACTGACAGCTGCATCCTCCCAATTACAAAGTGCTGACTGGTAATAACAAGGGCCGTTAAAGTATTTAATTAATCGCATGATTGTCCATAGTTAATCGCGATTAATCGCAAATTAATTGCACATTTTTATCTGTTCAAATTGTAACTTAAAGGAAGATTTGTCAAATATTTAATACTCTTAACAAAATGGGAGTGAGCAAATATGCTTGCTTTATGCAAATGTATGTATATATTTATTATTGGAAATCAATTAACAACACAAAATAATGACAAATATTGTCCAGAAGCCCTCACAGGTACCGTATTTAGCATACAAATATGCTTAAATCATAACATGGCAAACTGCAGCACAACAAGCAACAACAGCTGTCAGTGTGTCAGTGTGTCAGTGTGTTGACTATGACTTGCCCCAAACTGTATGTGATTATCATAAAGTGGGCATGTCTGTAAAGGGGAGACTTGTGGGTACCCATAGAACCCATTTTCATTCACATATCTTGAGGTCAGAGGTCAAGAGACCTCTTTGAAAATGGTCATGCCAGTTTTTCCTCACCAAAATGTAGTGTTTGGAGCGTTATTTAGCCTCCTTCACGACAAGCTAGTATGACATGGTACAAATGGATTCCCTAGTTTTTCTAGCTTCATATGATGTCAGTACCTTCACTATGAAAATCGCACATTGCGTTAATGTATTAAAGAAATAAGTGGCGTAAAAACAAATTTGCCTTAACGCTGATTGTAATAGTCACATTCGGAAATGATTCGTCACCGACCGACGCATCACGTTTCCTATAGAGATACGGTAAGCCTCTTCCTTTTTACACCTAATGTTCGGCTATGCTCCCATTAGGCTTGGGAGGTATCTATTTTTTCATACCTTCCTGACATTTCACTGTTTTTTTTTTCTTTTATTTGTGCACAAATACAGTTGTATTTGTGTAAAAAAACAAACAAAACAAAACAAAAAAAAACATGTAAAAGTGGGCACATGCTCCGAACGGGCATGACCCTGACAACGCTGCAAGCAGCAATACCGGGAGCCAAGCAATTGGCCCGTTCCAAACTGGCATATGACTAGTACAGTATAACTACCAATACAGCAATGTATACAACTTATTTTATTTTACTTAAACTCAACTAGTTACTGTTTCACTATGTCAGTTTTTTTAATGATGGCAAATCCATCACTTTAATGGAGAGACCTAAAATGTCACGTCTTTCCTAACAGCTAAAGTCTAAATTAGCTTCAAGTGAGAGAACCAAATGTGTTTGTTGCTTAAATATACGGTAAGACACCAGTGTCTTAAAGATCGACCCGTTCAGCAGCAGGCCAAATCAATCCATTTAACAGTCAGCTGCAGTCAATAATATCAAGTCAGTGTTAGCAGGGCGTCCATTAAAAGCTGTCCAGCAGACAGACTCCAGCCACTTCAAAAACTAAAGCCACTGCTGCTGTGTTCCCCGGCTCTATGTGGTGCTCTTGTTCACTGCTAGCATCGACAGAGACCATGTGGACAAGAATCAATTTTCAAACACTGTGTTGTTTTGAATCACTCATGCACACGGTGTATAATACCGAGGTTAACTATCAGTAAAACAGTGAGTAATCTCACATTCATTTTCTCAAAGCTGTAACTGGTGTTTTATGTGTTGAACTGAAGTTAATGTTCCATGTCAATAAATAATAACATCACTCATCATATCATATCTGTAAATGCCTTTGTAGTGTATTTTAATACCGTATACTTTGAACCATCCTAGCTAATTATCAAACTTTTAATACCTTATATTAGTTGTTTGTGGAGCCTTTTGACTTCTCAGGTCTCAGTGTAGACCTAAATGCAACTTCACGTCAACCTTTGTATAAGCTTTAAAATGTCTCGCTGTGAGATATTCTTTCTGACAAACGCTCGCTGCTGCCTTTCTAAAGCAAGAAATGAGAGCTGAGCCCACAATGTCACTCCTCAGTCGATCTCCAATGAGACGGATTGAAAAGGTGAAACACACAACACTGTATTAATACATCTCTCTGCAGGGTGTGCTCTTTGTAGTCAGTGACTCAGAGCTAAAAGGAACACAGATTAGTCAAACAGCTCAAGTCTGCTCCTCTGTATTTTGCAGTAAAAAGGAAAATATGTGACATTTCTCTGAAGTCTTTGATTGCGTATCACCTCGAGCTGTAATGATTCATTCTCTGCATTAGTGCGTCAATTATTAATATGGCAGCTTCACCTGTATTTGATCTGCAAAAGGAAATAACTGGATTGAATTGCTTTGTCATCAGACAGAATCAGTACAAACAGCTTTGAAACAAACTATTTGCAGCCTTTGATGTTATCATTTCCTGAATAGGCTCTATTTTTCTGGGGGTCATTTTTTGGTAAACAGAGTTTTTAATCACCAACAGGAGCTGCATTTTAGTAACTAGGTTTTGCTGATTAAGGGGAGTGTTGGATCCTGGTAGAAACTGTCTGAGAGAGAGAGAGAGGGGTTTATCATGCAGGTGTCAGGACTCAACGAAAAATAGTTTATCCTGAAGGAAGTTTGGGTTATCTCTAGGGCTGGGAAGATACATGTCCCAAATTGATACTATCACGATACTTGGGTGCCGATGCAATATGTATTGCGATTCGATATTTGACGATGTATTGCGTTGTTTTTTAATAGCTTTTTTAACACTAGACCAAAGTTGAATCATCCACTTCTAGGGACTAAATATATAAATTGACACATTAAAAATGTTTGATTTTCAGCATGTATGTAGAGACTTCCTGAAGTCAAATATATCAATCATTTTTTTCAGCAACCCAAAAATCAGAGAATAAAGACATTTCCCTCGCAAATGTATTTTGTTTTTAATTTATAAGGGACATGTAACATGTTTTATACTTCTGGTGAATATAATTCATCAATCTTATTTCTATATATGTATTTTGTACAGTTCCCCTTGTTAACACCTTATTTTGAAAACCGAACGTAGTCACATGTGTATACTTCCTCTAACTTTGCCAAGTCCATCGCTACCTCTGCCCGTCAGCTCCGTTCTCTTTATAAATCCATGGTCAGCTCCGTTTGACTGTATTTGACATAAATGTCAGTATATGGGTGCTCTACAGTTGTAGCGTCGGTCGATTTGACCGCAGAGATGCGAGTGGCGGCTGGTTTGAGCCGCACGTTACCGCAATACGATAATGTTTCCTGTCCATGACAGAGTTAGCATGCAGCTTTAGCCTTGATGTCTAGCTCTGCTTTTCCTGACAATGTGCTTCCATACTTTACTGTATGTGTAGTATTTACCACTTTGGATTTAATATGTGAGGGTGCAGGTCGTATCCAGGCGGACCCTCCACCGTTTTCTACTTTCTCGTTTCAGCTCGCTGAAACCGGCTGTTTTTTTTGGTTGATGGATACGGAACAGATATGACGTCATGTTACTCAGACTACAACAATAAAATTGGTAACTTCCTATCACTGTTCTGTGAAACATGTGACCCTAGTAATGTGTAACCTTCTGCTCCTTCTGAGGTGTCAGGTCCTACACCTACCTCAGAGCCTGGACGCCCTCTTGATCAGCTGTCCTCACCATGACACTTGTAACGTATATATCTTATAATGTAATACTTATTATTAGCCTGTCAAAGTTCTAACTTGCATGGTAAGTTAAGAAGCCAACAGTCCAACCAGCAGCCCGATGCTTTGCAAGTCCAGCAGGAAGCGGAGCCCATGGAGGGAATGTGATCCCTGGCTCTGAAGGTGTCATCTGGCCCTGCACAGTTCAGTGGCAGACACACAGACTGCTCATGGCGTGAGGGGTTGTACTGTAAAAGATGTCCGCCAGACACATTGGCAGCAGGAGAGACACAAATCGATTCCCTGCAAGAAAGCACAGAGAGCCTAAGTGGGGGGAGGGCCTCTTTAGCAAAGCTCTTATTAATTAATAGTGTCTCAGGAGGGGATTACATGATCTGATTCCTGCTTCTTCATCACAGCACAGCAGCTAATGATTTCTGAGGGAGCTCTTCTGCACACCACACCTCCACCCGGCAATGTATATGATCGTTACAGCGGGGTATGCAACACTAGTAGAGCATCCTCTCGGCCTTATCGTGAGTATCATATGATGAGACCTCAGTCATGAGTTTCTATTCATACGGAGACCTAAGAGATTGATCATTGCAGTGAGACAGCTTTGCAGTCCACATAATACCAGTTTCAAGGACTGATTAACAATACGCCTACCATGTGAAATTTCGAAAATCTGTTGTTACCTCCCCCCCCTCCCCCCACACACACACACAGTAAACAAAGATTGCCCAAGGTTGCAGTATATAAGACTAGGGCTGTCAATCGAAGATCGCACGGTTGTCCAAGACATTTTTGAGGTATCATAGCAGTAAAAGAACATGTGCTTTAACTTATCATTATGAAGTAAATGTTGATTGCACAATGTTATAGTTATTGAATAATGACACTATGGCATTTAGATTGGTTCCCCATTAGTCATGGGGTTGTGGTATCCCGGAAATATGAAAACTTGATTTATGGCGCAAAGGAAGAGGATAGCGCTTGAGTTGCGCCTATACTTATGAAGGTAATAAAATAATAACACAGAGCCTCCGTAGCCTGAACGAAGACTCTTTATTGCCCTCCTAACTAAATTGAATGCATATTATTAATCTTATTTATTACACATGTGCTTCTTCCTGCTGTTGTCATAATGTCTGCAGTAAGAATACAGTATATATAGAAACCTCCTTGGTTGCAGAATTTCTAGAATATTTTTGAAACCATACAATGTGAGAGAGACAAACTTGTAATTCGTCATTTGTAATCACACTACGTCACCACAAGTGTTCCATAACAGCCCATAAGGTAATGAATATGCTCTGCAATCCTTTATTGTATTGAAAAAGGTGCTAACCCACTAACCCTTCCTCTGTGAACCTCTGCTAGACACTTTGTAAACTTGTCGTCAGTGCATGTGCTGCCTCTAACCACATATTACCAAATTACATGATCTGTTGCACAATGTAAAGTTCATGCTATTATGTTTTTTATTTCCCCTGCTTATGTACTTTCCTCAATCCATATTTCACAGGCAGGCTAAATGAGCTGTAGCCAGCGCACAGCAGAACACATCAGCGTTAATAAACCATGAAAAGGTCAATTACACGTCATTCTGTGAATTGTTGTGACTATTAATAATCAGCCTTGTGTCAGATACACTTAAATCCCCCTACCCAAAGAATCCTTTCACCATTACCAGTCCATAATGTCTGGTTCCCAGCACCCTTATTCTGCCAACATCAATTAGATATTGCCTTCCCTTTGAAATTATTCAAAATAACTGCTAAAGAGAGCTAATATTTCAGCTGGTTTATAGTACTCCTTATTGAAACACTGACTCTTACATTACATTACGTCTTTTATTTTTTTGGGGGCATTTTCCATTTTTATGACAGGACAGTGGATAGAGTCTTGAAAGGGGGGAGAGAGAGAGTGGATGCGGAAAGGGCCACAGGCCGGATTCGAACCCGGGCCGCCGCGGTCAGGACCAAGCCTTAATACATGGACGCCCGCTCTACCAACTGAGCTAACCCAGGCGCCCTACATTACGTCTTTACATTACAACATGGTACATATATTCTCTCTCAGTTCACAGTCTGTCAATCTTTTTCGCAGCGCCCCATGCATCCTTCTGCCTCATACACTCTCTCACTTGCTTGCTCCCTCTCTCCCGGCATTGTCCCTGCGTCAGATGTGCAATAAAATACATTACAAAGAGCAGTAGAAAAACAAGTTCTTTGTAAACTATGGTACATATATTCTCTCTCAGTTCGCAGTCTCTTTTTTCGCAGTCTCCCATGGATCACTTCACTTCACCTGCTCCCTCCCAGCATTGTCCCTGCGTCAGTCATGGGCAACAAAAACATTACAAAAAGCAGTATAACACCGATAATGCACACTTCCAACTGTTCCAGCTTTTTCAACTCATTCAGGTATCCTCCTAGCTCTCTTACCCACCATCTCTCTATTGGAACCTGCAGCGTTGTAGTCAACAGTGTCAGGCCTGTATACAAATGAGCCAAAGTTTATTGAGCCTGTCAGTGTTCAACCTCAACCGCCAATCGTTTTTCAGTCTCTTCAGTGTTGAAAATCCATGCTCACACACTGCTGTGGCCATGGGAAGGACTTGAGTCATGCTCACACACTGCTGTGGCCTTGGGAAGACTTGAACCATTTCAAGCATCCAGTGATCATCCTGGTAAATCAGTGCAGGGGCCTCAAATGTGGACTGTTGGTGCTGTGCAAGTGCTTTTAAATCCACCCACTCTTTCTGTAATTCTTGAAAATCACATCCATTTCTCTCCAGCAAAGGCCGAAAGTGTTTGCGGAGTGTGGTGATGTGGTGATTGCCATACACTGCCAAATCGTCTTGGTTCTTTGGCCAGTCGCAGGTGTTGACAACCTGGGCAGCTGCAAGTAGGTCTTTATCGAATAAGTCAAACTGCTGCTCTGAAGAACTTTCTTTCTGTCCTCTTCAAGCTTTCCATCTTCACGGCCAACCAGTTGCACCTCCTGGAAAACTCCCCCCTGAGTCTCCTTGAATAGTGCATCAGGGTGTGGCCCTGATGGACACTGCATTGCTGCGAGAGAAAGATAAGTCTTCTCCAGAGCCCAATGGACGTCAATCAATGTTGTGGAGTTGTCTATCAATTTTAAGCTCAGGCGTGACAACTGATCAAGAACATCCAGTAAACAGGAGACGAAGTGTAGTGACTTGTAGTTTGGAGCCCCGCTGATCATGTCTAGACTGTTTGCCTTTGTCTCTACTATAAGCTCAACATGTACAAGCACTGGCCTAAAGCTGTTGCATAAAGCAGTTAGGGCTTTCAATATTTTTTCATCCATTGCCTCGGCGACGTTATGCAGATTTCTCCATGCTTTGAGGGAGTAATAGTAGATCTTGTAAATGCCATTCAAGACCTCTTTATCACTGATTTGTGGATAAACTTTTAGTGCATCAAGAGTTCAAGTTTAGGAGCCAAGCAATAGATGTCCAGGAAGTAAGGGATCTCTGTCTTCAGCTGTGCTGTCACTCCGTTTTTTCTCCCAATTATGAATCAATGCTATTGGTCATCCTTTACCTATTTATGTGGTCAAAAACTTTGTAACATTTGAGCTTAATTTTGGTAAAATATTAATAATATAATGACACATGCAAGTATCTGACCATATATAAAGACACAATGCCAACTTCGACGACGTGTTAAATGTTTTGAAAAACAGTTTTTTCATATCATTTCATTTCAACGGTTTTGGACATACGAGGTTATCATCATTATATCACAGCGACGATATTGTCATTTCTACCATTTAGGGTTTCAACAAATTCCTCACTGAAAAATAATCACACAAAAGCACCAAATCATGACTAATCAACTCAAGAAATCTTAGTTGTCTGAGACCAAAACGGCCGATTAATTGAGTAAGAGGGGACAGCCCTAGAGTGATGAGAACTCAGAGAGCATGAATACCAAACTTATTTCTAGTGACATAAAGTAGCACTGACAAAAAAATTCATATTTTTCTTATCTTCTAGATTGCTAGTAAGAAACAAAAAGTAAAGCAGCAGTATTTTGTGATGCACCTTTGATCTGCTGTCAGGACTGTATTTGCTAACATCACCAATAGACATTTATAAGCCTCACAATTGAACTCATCTCAAATGAAAATGTTTGATTTATTTTTGGAGGTTGTTCTGTTGATGCTTCCGTTAATACGTGTGACTCAAAACTTTAAAACAAAACCTCCTAAAATCCCTTTCACCAACTCTTGCCAGGCTAATGAAACATGCATCTCAGATAATGGTGTCCAAATACAATAAAAGAGGGATGGCATATGTTGGTAATGTGATCCTCCACTTCTGGGAATCAGACATCTCCCCCACCACACCCTGAGCCCCATACGAAAGCTTATAAGCCAGGTCAGGAGGATTTGATGTTACAGCAGTGTCAAAACCATCAGGGCACAGAGGTGACAAACACACAAACAAGGGCACATGTGAGTACTTGTGTCAGTCGGACCGTAAATCCTGCATGGCTGCCTTTAGGTCACCAAAATACTGATTCACTCCTTCTCAGATGTCAGATGAAAGAAAGGAGTGAGAGTCAATCACGTTTGCTACAGAAGGTTGGCGAAATAGCTTTACGAGAACAGGTGGGGAGTGGGGACAGACATTTAGCTGAAGATGGCTCTCAAAATGAGGAGATGCCCCAGACAGCACTTCATTACATCTGTGTTTTCTTCTACTGGGCATTGAGTTTTGGCGACTTGAATACTTTTGCTTTCATTTATCGTATCATGTTCTGCCTGATCAGCTCTGCTTAACATCTGTTCATTTGTGTTCAGCTCTGTTGCCACTGAACAGCGAGAATGATACATTGAATTTTAAATAGCGACGACATTGTGCTGCCCCATATTTGTGTTGCATTTGGGGAATTTTTTAATTTAAAGCTGCTATTATCGATATTCTTTTATATATGAAATTACTTTGTGGGTGTGAAAGGGGTCACTCTTGTGATGAACATAGAGGGGAAGACTCACCTGATTTTGCAGTCCCTCCTCAACTTTATGGAGCTTTATAATATAGCATGTTTAGCTAATTGTTTTGGTTTTATTGCCAGCAACTTTACGGTCATTAGTGTCATTTCCAGATGTGGCAGGCAGCTGTTTTCAGTAAAAAGCTCTTATAAACCCACTTTATTGTACTACTTGTCCTGCACTGAACGGTGACTAGCAGGTGAACATAGTGCCAGATGAATTCTAATGTTGCTCTGTAAGTGCTGAATGTGCAAATAAGCAACTATTTGCTAAACCGGTCAACACAGTATATCAACTTTATATGGTTATAATCGTAGACTGTATATAAGAAGTGGACGTAGTCACCGTGACGTCACCCATTGGTTTGTAGACTGCCGTTTTGAAGCCCCAATGTTTTGTTTACAAATTGTTTCCATTGCTCCCAAGTGGCCAACAAATCTGTTAATACAGGGCTTAGGACTCTTATAAGACTCTATATGTCTGAGTGCTCAAGATTTCTTTAGCTTTGTTTAAAATGTTATGTACTATTTTAATGAGTGTGTGAAATAATTAACTGTACTGCTATCTATAATGCTTGACTTTCACTTATCAGCCCCGTGAATGTGAATGAAGCCACAGCACTAGCTTAAGGGAGGCATCATTATGTCTCCAGCTGTCAGTCATTAAGTTGACATATAAACTTCAGTGAGGTGAAGGAGCTGTCAGATGTGTCCACTGCCCTTCTCACCAACTCGTGACTATATGCTGTAAATTAACTGCATGAAGAGATCTGTGTGAATATTTGGACGAGGGGGACACCGTGCAGTTAATCCTCCCACCGAACTGTTTATTGTCATGTTTTATGTGCATATTATTGCAGCATTTATTCAATAGATAGTGCTAGTCCTGAAGGTGATTCAATAAAATATGAAAAGACTCAAATCCACAATGAGATTTCCAGTTTACCCACTAAACGTTCTTCACTTGTCAATAGCCGTGATTGAGAGCAGCGATTATAAACAGCTCAATATGTCCTGTATGGCTGTCCGTTAGCATTTTTCATTACAGTTCCTCTCGTGATCTGGAGTTTAAACCATGGCAGCAACACATCAATACATTCATTCTGAAGCTCTGATTGATCAATTAACTCTTCGGGTTTATATGTTGCAAGGGTCCATGAAGGATTATTGACTGCATGCGATACACCTTTACAATATATTTAACCTCACTAATCGATCGCATTGCGGATGTCTTCATTGGTAGCTACAGGGACCTGTAAAGTCTTTCATCCACCTGCTTATCGCCTCAAATGGAAACAGGTAATTATCCAATTGCACCCAATCAAATGTCTTATTTAGGAAATGTGAGTGTTGCTGAAGATTAATCATCATTGATTAGAGACCCTGTGATTTGAATCTGTCCCTTTTCCAGATTACTTAGCCATTGATCTGTGACATCAATTTCACGCCTGCGATCAACCAATCGACCCGGTCGTAATGTGTGGCCTCTGCCGGGCTTTTTCGCGGCCTCCTCATTCATCAGAGTGCCACCTGCAGTAGCGTTTACCCTTTCAGTGGCCACGCAGGATGAGAATATTGCATGCATCTTTCCCCGCATTAGAAATATGTGTCTTTATTTGTTTATAGTGACTCGTCTTTAAAGATCTAGCAGATAACATTCCTGCAATTTTCATTTTCATGTAGCTGAGTCTCAGCCTGAGAGCAAAGATTAGCCCCTGAGACCTGGTGCTATATGCGGCACAAACTTGTAGACTCAGTCCTGATTAAGTGAAAAAGTCTGTTGATTTAAACTTGTCTGTCAAGTGAGAAGTGCTTGTCAGACTGGGTGGATTACCTACTGAGTTATGCTTCTTTCGATTTCAGACGATGTAAAGATTTACCTTTGTTGTCGTAAAATATCTGGGCTTGTTTTTCTCTATTAATGTACAGTAGATTATGCTTTAAAACAACATCACTTCACCAGCCTGCTGAATCACTGCCAACATCTCCACTTTTTTCAGTGAGTCAAATACTGTAGTTCTGGTATTGTGCTTGTTTCCAGCTGTTTTTTGTTTTTTTTGGGAAAACATTTGAGCCAGTCAGAGCTTTGTAGATTAGATTAAGAATGACTACTTCATCTTCCCTTGCCAGGGCCAAAAACTAGACAAAACATTGCCAAGAAAGTGGCATAATTGGCATAAGAAATTAGTAACCTACTGTATGAATGTAAGTTGTAGGGTTGTGGTGTTGCAGTCATATTGTTGTCCTGTAGCACTTTGCTTTTACAGTGAGTGTATTAATGTATATCTAGAGCAGGAGAATGACGCAATGGCGGCACACTAGATACAAACTCACAGCTTGCATACTTGTTATGGCAAACAGGCAGTAAGGCCTGATGTGCAAGCTTGGATTAGATGTGTCAATTTTGCAAAACATGGATCAAGGGAAAACTCATTGCTCCCCATAACCATGTTTTCACACATAAAAGCACAGTTAATTGTTGGGGAGATTTGATACATAAATGTAAAATGCTCAATTTCTGTGTAAAGCAATGCTCTGTGCTATTTTCAAATGCAAATGGACATGCATCACCAGAGAAAAACTAACTTTCCATTCTAAAAAAAAACCACACACTTTATGAATGAATGAATTTAAACTAATGCATTTTTTTCTTCTGATTTCCATTTTCATTATCGAGTAAAGGAAATGCCATTCTGGGTAACACCTCATTTTCACACTCAATATTCCCCAGCCCTCTTTCCACTGACGATGGGTGGAATCCTGTTACTTGGTGGGCGTCTCTTAACATGGAAGGATGGAGATATTTAGAGTGCCCATGTGTGCACTATCATAGATTATGGATAATAATGGTTGGAGAAAAATTTGCAATGGAAACTTGTTTATTCTGTGTGGAGTCTAGCACATGACGGTCTCTACCACCAAACATCACTATAAAAGCATGCTGCTTCTGCCTTCATCCTTCATTGTAGGGATTGTGTTAGATGAGTGATGAGCTGTTTCTGTTTCAACATAATTTGTGGCTTACAAATTAAACATTTATGCGCTGGGGGTTCTTTGCTAACCCTTGTCTCACACATCTTTTAATAGAGGCTTTTACCTATAGCTAGAGCTATGATAGATCCACCAGGGCAATATATCAGCCAATATTAGCTTATTTCAGACTATATTAGCTATTTTCAGGCTATATCGGTATTGGCATGTATGTTGGGCAATAAGTAACAACAAATACCAAAGATAGGTTTGATGTAGGGCTGTCAATCGATTATGATATTTAAAAATGAATCACATATTTTTTATTCTTTCCAAATGAGGTGCACTTGAAACATGGCAAAATTAAGAAATGATGTCATGTTTTAAGTAGGGCTGTCAGTCGATAAAATATTTAATTAATTAATCATGATTAATCGCAAATTCATTATACATTTTTTATCTGTTCAAAATGTACCTTAAAGGGAGATTTGTCAAGTTTTTAATACTTTTATCAACATGGGAGTGGACAGATATGCTTGCTTTATGCAAATATATGTATATATTTATTATTGGAAATTAATTAACAACACAAAACAATGACAAATATTGTCCCCAAACACTCACAGGTACTGCATTTAGCATAAAAAAGATGCTCAAATCATAACATGGCAAACTGCAGCCCAACAGGCAACAACAGCTGTCAGTGTGTCAGTGTGCTGACTTGACTATGATTTGCCCAAAACTGCATGTGATTAAAAAAGGCAGCAACAGCTGTCAGTGGGTCCGGGATTATCATAAGGTGGGCATGTCTGTAAAGGGGAGTCTCGTGGGAACCCATTTTAATTAACATATATTGAGGTCAGAGGTCAAGGGGACCTCTTTGAAAATGGCCATGACAGTTTTTCCTCTCCAAAATTTAGTGCAAGTTAGGAGTGTTATTCATTATCTCGACAAGCTAGTATGACATGGTTTGTATCTATGGATTCTTTAGGTTTTCTAGTTTCAGATGATACCAGTATCTTCACTCTAGCTTTATAGAGCCCGCTACAACCTAAAAATCGCAAGTTGCGCTAATGCGTTAAAGAAATTAGTGCCGTTAAAACGAAATTGCGTTAAAGCGTTATTATCGAATTAACTTTGACAGCCTTTGTCACGTTTTTTGTTTTGTTTACTTTACGTAACGTTAACCACGTGTTTAAAACCGTGGGAATGTAATTTTGTAGGAGATAGGGTTGACCAGAGAGCACTGACGAGTTTGTTTTCCAGTTGTAACATGATTTGCTCAGTTCGTATCTTGGTCGCAATTCTTTAATAATCAAATGTAAGGGATCCTTATCCCAGATGTTTATTTATGTTATGTGTTTAAGGAAATGAATACCGGCTGATATACTGGTAGTGGATTTTTTTAAACTCTCAAATATCGATATCAGTGTCGACCTCTGGTAGATTGCCCGCTCTAGGAAAAGTGCAGATTGTTCACTCTTGTCTTAATTTTTTAATTAAGGGATATTATCATGCTTTTGTGAGCCTCATACACATTAGGCATTAGTTTGTAATCTATCTTATATCTATGCTTCCTCAAAGTTCAGTTCATTGATTTACAGTATATTTAGAAAAGTAATAATAATTTTTGTTCTATAGGTCAGGCTCAGCCATCTATGCTTAATTAAGGTGTGATAATCATATAGCACTATGTCTTGCTGTTCAGTCTTGGGACCACAGAGAAGGACACGTCTATGTAGATCTCAGAGGATTTATAATGGAGTGTTGTCATGAGGAAAAATCCCTCCAGAGCCTAATTTAAATGAGCCGTATGGGTAAGGGAGGTTACCTGGACTTCTGTAGTCGGGATAAGGTGATAGGTCAATGATAGATATTTATACTCTCAGTTTGTATCATGACTTTGGGGAAGATCAGTGAAGCATATTGTGTCAAAATATTAGTCCTTGCACCTGATAACAAGTGATGAAACAAACAGCAGTGTGCTCCAGTTTTCTCATGAACTCTCCCACCCAGAATCTGAGAGCTGCTAATGCGAATGCGTTATGGCCACACATGGTGGGAGAGATTTCTCTGCGTATGCGCTGATTGAGCAGCTTTCATGGAATAAATTGGCCACCATGTTTGGATCCCTCATTTCTTGTTTAACACGTCTGTGGCTAACACTCCATTAGCAGCCTAACACTGAGCTGTGCTCTGCTTGTGTTGGTGATGGTGTGCTGAATAATGTCTGCCACTGTCAGCACTGGCAAACAGCCCGTGAATGTGAAGACTACAGCCCATGCACATGTTGCAAATGTTGCTATCTGACTTAGGAGCCCTGATACTGCTGACATCCGTGCACTTTTAAGTGCTTGAGCTAATTTAAGCTTCACAGACTTCACAGACTGTGATGAGGTGCTTCACAGCCCCCAGGTTCTGATTCAGTGCTGTCAAGGTGATAAGCTTAAAACAATGATCTGATATGGGAGATCCTGACTATTACTCACTAGGTGCCAGCCGTCTGTCATTTACGCTTGACAACTACCAAGCCAGCTGCTAGCACTTGTCTGCAAATGACAAGCAGTGTCATTTAAAATGTTCCTAATGATGCCAGGGCCCTGATCATTGGTAGCTAATGAAACTTATGTAATTTTGCTGTTGTAGTTACGAAAAAAAAAAAAGATTATTCAATGTGTTTCCCCTTCTCTCTGAACAATTAATCAAATCCTATCAAATACATATACACAGATCAAGTTGTTGAGTATGCCTCCCCGCATGGAAAGTGCCGTTAATCAAAAACTCTTGAAATGAGCTTTGGCGTCCGCTTGCTTTGCATTAAATTAAACATCACCAAGCTCAGAAACTCATTTCATGGCACATTCCCACTTCTACTGGGTCAATATGGAACATTTCTCTGTGCTGCTGCTCTCAGCCCTCCTGCTTACTCACCATTTATCATCCATACTTGATCTCTCACTTTGCTCAAGAGGCCCAGAGCACACAGCACATTGGCCTCCTCGTATGGAAACAGTCGAGGGGGGATCTCCGATCTCAGATGTAGAAATGAGAATCTATCTATCTCTCTCTGTTTGTCTGTTTGCCTCTCTGTCTTTTCAGAAGTTTGAGAATCAGACATGCAGCTTTTTGCTGTTTATTATTTCCTCTTGAAAATAGGGGAAATAGATGATATTATTTCTTTATGTGTTATCAAATCTGCTGTTCCCGAAGCTGTCAGAATAATATTAGGTGCAAATTTCCACGCACCTTTTTAGCAAGGGGAACATTTACATTCTTAACATTCTCTAAATTGTAAACTGTTTCATGGGACATCACAACTCTGTTGTATGTCTGCAAAACATTTCATTCATGCTTCAAAACCTAGTTATTGTGTTAGTAAATTGGCCAATGCCACCAAAATGAAAAGTTTTGTGAAGGTGTGAGCCGACAACTACCGCCACCTGCACGTATGGAGAGTTATTTCATCTCACGCAGGTGCAGAACGTACCTGTAACTGTCCGTCAGCTGTAGTCTTTGCGGTGTGTTCAAGTGCAACTTATCGGCCAAGACAAAGGAGAGGTGAAGCGACTCAAGAGTCGGCCTCCATCACTGCTAGTTCTTTGATGTGTTGGTGTGCTTTTAAACATACTGCCCCCACGATTATTACCCCACCATTCACAACCTTCACAGGTTTAAATTCACAAGGTCAAACCATGAGACAAACCATGAGTTGTAATGTAAGATTTTTTTACCTGTCAATTTAAGACCCATGCGTATACAATGTCTGGTCTTTGCAGAAGCACAGATCAGAACATGGTGTGTAGGATTATTCTCTCAGTTCTTATGAGATGTACAACTGTATTCGTTGAGAGAAAGGCGCTCAGACTCTCCCATTATTGTGACGCAGAAGCACTTTCATTGTTTGTACGTAGGTGTTGAAACACTGAGCCCTCGGTGAGCTCTTTCAATAAGTGGTGCCAACCTCTGTGTCTGGAAGTTGTCACTTCATAAAAGAATGTTTTTATGGGTCCATTAGCAGCCTTTGTTTTACTCACTTGACCCATTCTCAGTCAACATGGGTAGAGCCACAACACATGCATACGAGAATTAGTTTTTATCCACAGTACATTGATCTCTCATGCAGAAAAAAAATACCCTCAGTAATGTTATTGAAGAAAGGGAACACATTAAATTGTTATAGCTCATCGCACGTCTGACAGCAATTCATGAGTTAAATTGATTGAGCTCAGTCTCGCCTTCCATTGTGAGATTACACAGAGGATATTACAGAAAGGCTGTTTTCCATCACAGAGCAGACACAGGGTCTCCTAAGCAGATGGAATTTTTAATTAACACAAAGCCACTGACTCTGTTAAAACACTAGGAAGCCTTATGGGAGCAATCTCAAAGCAGTACTCTAATATCTTGTTGATACCCCATTATACTATACGTATATATATAAATAAGTGTATATATATATATATATATATATATAATATATTTTAGGTTTGTTCCATTAAAGGCTTCAAGTTTATTGCAAATAATTGTTAGGGTAAGGCTTTCTGATTGTTACATGATACATTGTTATGCATTTTAATCCGAGTCAACGGAGTAACACTAACAATAGATGCCTGTTGCAATGGTTTGGACATGGTGTGCAGACTGAGGAAGTAGTCAAGGTACGGTACAGGATGTGCTGACCCGGGGAATGAATGTTGCTTTCTGCTGTGTTAATGCTGGGGAATGGTGTCAACCTGCAATGTTGTGTGTCGTAACGACATGGACATAGAGAAAAAAAGGTGTGGGTGTTTTGAAACGCTACGTAAGCTGCCGAGAGAGTTTTGCCTTCAACAAATAGAACGTCAAACTAGAGCCATGAAGGGATCTTTGACTTGTCCTCATAGGCACAGATAGGGATGTCACGATACCAGAAATGTAGCAGTTGATACCAATACCAGTGAAATACCACGATTCTCGATAACAATTTGATACCACGGTAAAGAACAAAAGTAAAATGATAAATCCCATGTACCTCAACATACACTCCTTCATTACCGTTTGCATACTGGTACGGATTTGTTGTTCACAACGTAGCATTATCAGAGAAAAAATAGGGTGCGTCCACTGAACGTGTTGACATTGAGTTTACTGCATCCAAAACACATTTTCTATTGTCCCGGGGTTGATGGAACATCGTTAGTCTCAAGGCCTGGCGGTACGATTGGTACCTGCGGTACTGTAGAAAAATTTGTGGCGTCACAAATTTGGCATTGACTTGGTACCAAAGTATCGCTCTCGTGAAATCCCCACTCTTCACAAAGCACAACAAACAACGCCGTCCATCATTCCGAAATAATAGTGCAATGTTTCAGAACCTTCTTGCGGCGCCGGACCTGTTAGCGGTTGTGGTGGTTGCTTGCCATCCCCTGCACTTGGCTTGTCAATAGCGTGGTATTGCAATATTGCGGTTATCGCAACAGCCCTAGTTCTACCATTTCTACGTAGAGGTGAGTATTTTATAATTGGGGTAGACGACATTAATAATGAAAGGTCAATACTCACTAAAGTTCAAAATGTAAAAGATCAGACTTGTCCTTCAATACTAGCTATCACCTTTGAATTACAGAATAATTGTTATGCAGCAATTAACCCCCTGAGACCCACGATCCTGAATGACTTTACTGTCTTTCAGAGGCTCTAGTAGGTTCAGTTTTAGGGCCAGAGTGAAGCTATATCATATGAAACTAGAAAACCTAAGGAATCATGCTACCATGTTGGGAAGGAAGCTAAATAACACTCAATAGTTAGGTTAAATTTTAGTGAGGAAAAACTGGAATGGCCATTTTCAAAGGGGTCCCTTGACCTCTGACCTCAAGATATGTGAATGAAATGGGTCCAATGGGTACCCATGAGTCTCCCCTTTACAGACATGCCCACTTTATGATAATCGCATGCAGTTTGGGGCAAAAAACATGCAGTTCTTTTCATGCAGTATAAATATGTTATTTTGGCCTATTCTAAAATGGTGTAATTGAGTATTTCTGCATACTGGGGTCCCTAAACAGTCTTGGAATTACATAAATTGGGTATGACTGTAAAGCTGAGACTCTCGTGGACCCAAAGAGCCCAACTATATTAATGTATGATGATGATAGTCCCCATAGTAGCCATTTCAAGAGCTTCTCCAAATGTAAATGACTCTTGATATACAGCAACCTTTTTAAACAACAATTAAGGAACTTTTTCAACCAGTAAGAGTTCTTCACAGACAAGTGGTTCTAAGTAGATCCTTACTTTGACAGACATCACTGTTTTTTTTTCTTTTAGCTTAATTGTTTTCCATAGTTAAAGTTTGTTTTTTTAAGCACAGTAAAAGTCTTAATTTAAGCACCACGACTCTTTCCGTCTTCAGTGTTCTTTGACAGTTTGGCAGCATAATCATAATCTGCATGAGTTTTTATGTCAGCCTGATTTACCCCTTTCCAACTGGGATGGAAGTGGTTTTATGTAGTGATTTTCTTTTGTTGCTAATCTCTTTTTTCTCCTTTTTCTAGTATTATGTTAAGTAGATACACTGAATATTTAAACACTTAACATGAACCGGATTTATCAATCATGTTTATAGAAGACAGGCTTGCCAAACCTGATCAAAAGTTGAACAAGGGCCATATTTGAAGTGTTTACAGATGTTTATGCTTCCCTGCATGTCTCAAAGTACGATCACCAACATCGTCTACAAATGATCGAATACATTTGAGGAGCGACATAAAACCAGCCAAACATTTAATGCTGTGTGGAGGTGTGTGGGGGGTATTCAAAAACAGCATGCATGCTCAATAAACGCTCAATGGGGCAATAAAGCTAAAAAACCCTTTGCTATTCATTTTTACACGATAATACATGCGGTTTGAATGTAGGGTTTCGTCTCCTCCTGCAACAGAGCGCTTCCTGGACGGGAGCCGGAGCCTCTCGTTCACAGATGCTCGGCATATAAGAGCCGAACAGAGGGCTCCCAACACAGAGGTAAACTGAGGGCAATTGCTCAGTGTGAACACTGTAAAGTAACTCATCAGCAAAACAGCAGCCTGCCACCCCAGGACAGCAACCTGGTGTGCTCAGGTCACGCTTTTCAAGAAAATTACAATGGAGGAGTGTGCAATCTGTGAGGAATCTGTGGAGCATAATTCTGTTCATCAACTTGAGTATCAAACAGGATCTGCCCTTGGGAGGGCAAGCTGTCAGCTGATAGCTAACTGTCGCTAACTCTGAATTATGTTAGGGAACACAAACACACTACTCTACGATGTGTTGCAAACAACCACCGCGCCTGCAGTGTTCACTGTAACAAACTGTGTCAATTTGGTGAGTGTAGTTTTTAGACTAATTGTCAGTTTGTATTCATCGTGCAGATGTTTGCATCAAAACAGCACTTAAAGTCTCAGCGAAACTGAAGTTAGAACATCTTTAGCTTCTGCAGTGTGACGCATTTCCAAGTGAAATGGAAGATGTGGGCGAGGCGTAGTTATGAGAGGCATTTCAATGAAATCCTTCATGTTTTACTGGGTCATTTAAAAGTTAGCAAATATGGTTTGATATGGAGCTATAGTGAGATACAGAGCTCAAAAATATGTTTTGACATATGTTTGGCGTAGAACAAGAGACAACTGAACAATTAACACAGTGTGTGAAAATTAACCACTTTAAATAGAGATGCAGTTCCGATATAGCAGAATTATTATTCACTTGCAGATGACTACATGCCCATTAAATGTTTTTTTTTTATCATGTTTGTCTCCTGTTCTGGGCTTATTGCAGCCGCTTGACCTCCGTGCTAAAGACGCTAGCGTAGCGTAACACAGCGTAACACAGCTGGAGGGACATTCTCGTGGATAACCTCAGTCCGATATCCGATACGTGAATTACTGTATGTCATATCGGGGCTCGATACTGATATTGGATCTTATTTGTCCCATCTCTAATTTTAAATTGAGTCGAAATAGACTGTAAAAACCTTCTTCAAAATCGCATCAGTTGTAAACCAGCTATGGCCTTTATAATGCACCCCTCACTGTGTCTAAGTGCAGTGCATAGAGTTAGTTCCTACCAGGATACTGATTATTTTTCTGTCACAATACCGGGAGTATCTATTTTCTTCCGTCAACAATTTTCCCTTTTCAGAGTGCTCCAAATGGGAAACTTTTGGGGTAATGGCTAGGCTGTTGTAGCCCTGACAGAAAGTGATTATACCACCCTTTGTTGTTTTGTATTCTCTCTTCTCTTCTCTCATACTTGGCTGAGAACTGAGCTGGATGGTGGGATGCACATGACATCTCGATGGGTTGTGTCAGCTTCAGTAGGAACAGTGTTCTTTGCTTCGAACACTCACAGGCTTGTGCAATTAAGGGCATAACAAGACAGATGATCTAGTTGTTTCTAGTTGACCCTTAACGTATAAGAAACAGCACTAAAACAAGTGCTTGCTGACTCTCAAGGGGCGACTGTCTCATGGCCTAAGAGCCACCACATCATTTGCATTGCAAACAACCAGGGAAACTTTTGAAATTGTTGCGACTTGAACTCTGGACAAGTTTTTCAGTCACTAAAGCAGCTTGCCAGCTTTTGCCATGGGAGCGCGGCCTGTGGTGCTGTGATGAGAGGCTCACAGTGCTCACAGGGGCTGTGCTCCTCGCAGAGAGAACACATTTCTCTTAACAGCTTGGCTGAAATTGGACCACCAGATGGCATCTCTGCATCTCTCCCGACACTTGATTAAGATCCGATGCCTGTGGTCTATCCTCTCCAGAATCACGGCTCTCATGTGGAGTGGAATCAATATTTGATTTCCTCTTTTAAGTTGTGTCCACTTGAATATTTTTTTCTCCATGAAGACCTCGAAGATAGATACAGATATGCACACGGCACTGCTTGAGTAGAAGTATACAGTAGGTGTATCCTTTATAAACAGATGTGTCTGTCAAGTCAAGTCATTACAATATATTTTTGTGTTCCATGTGATGGACGTGGCTGTCTCAGACAATACAGGCATAATTTGTAAAACATTTTAGGGAATTATGCTTTAAATGTATATATTGGAAACTGGTTTATTTTGTGTTTGTATTTATGATGTATTTCCATGTAGCACTCCAGCATTTAAAAGAAGTCTACTTATTAATTTGATAGCAACACCATTCTACATTTCAGTTGTAGTTGATAATAGTAACCCTAAGTTCTATATGTAGAAATACAAAAATGAGAAGGAATACAGTATCAAAAAATCTTAAAACTAAGGCTGTCAAAGTTATTGCGATAGTGCGTTAACGCAGATTCGTTTTTTCACCACTAATTTCTTTAACGCATTAATGCAATCGATCTTTCTAGAGTGAACATATGAGACTAGAAAAAACCCAAGGAATCATGATGTCGTCAATCAACCTGCCATAATAAATTGTTGCGAAGGTGGCTAAATAACGCTCCAAACTTACGCTAACTTTTGGTGAGGAAAAACTGGCATGCCCATTTCAAAGGGGTCCCTTGACCTCTGACCTCAAGATATGTGAATGAAAATGGGTTCTATGGGTACCCACGAGTCTCTCCTTTACAGACATGCCCACTTTATGATAATCACATGCAGTTTGGGGCAAATTATAGTCAAGTCAGCACACTGACACACTGACAGCTGTTGTTGCCTGTTGGGCTTGAGTTTGCCATGTTATGATTTGAGCATATTTTTTATGCTAAATGCAGTACCTGTGAGGGTTTCTGGACAATATTTGTCATTGTTTTGTGTTGTTAGTTGATTTCCAATAATAAATGTATACATACATTTTCAGCAAAGCAAGCATATTTGCCCACTCCCCTGTTGATAAGAGTATTAAATACTTGACAAATCTCCCTTTAAGTACATTTTGAACAGATAAAAAATGTGCAATTAATTGCAATTAATCATGGACAATCATATGATTAATCGTGTTTAAATATTTTAATTGATTAACAGCCCTACTTAAAAACAAATAGAAATATGCTTTTTAAATGTTTCTGTCTCCATTTACTAAAATGTTACAATGCACAGAAATATTAGTGTTGGCTGTGATGCTTTAACAAAACGTTCAATGTGACAAAATGAAAAGCGTTCTTCAAAAAATTACAAAAGGGAGAGCATTTACAAATAATTACCAATGACTAAACAGTGTTGTATGACAAACATCAATTATTTGAAAATGTGATTTTACAATTTGTCAAGTTGTATAACATAGTATAGCGGCATTTTATATTGAAGAATTCAATTACAGTTTTCTATTTTTAGTCATTGGCATGTTTTTTCCCCTCTTGCAGTGACCTTTACTTATTGATCCCAACATTACAGGTGTTGAATAATCATTTTCACCTTTTCAACAGCTAGCTTCATGGATGTGTGGGAGACGAGAAACCAATTTGTGATGATACTTGTCGAGGTAGAGGATCAGAATGGCAGGTCTGGGACTAAGAGCTACCGGAGCACTGTGTGTTGACAGATTTCAGTGTTGAAAGCTAAGAGGGGCAAAGGAACCAATGCTTGTCAAACCCTGTCATGCAAATGCTTGACCCTCGGTGTCAAACACAGCTTTACAAATTAAACACTGTAGCTAAGTAAGCCAGTTCCAAAATGTCAGCCGGTAGATAATCACCAGTCAACAAACATTCATTTGTGTTGGGAAATAAGTAGACTGAACTTCAATCTTGAACTTTATCAAGAGTGCCTGCAATTGTCAGTGTTTGGATACAAAGAAAACATGAAAAATAATAGCTGGTATGTAGTTAAAACTAGGGTTGGTAATCTTCTTCTAAAATCCTGCCTGCGTTTCACCGGAGTCTTGGTTGTTTACGATCATTATGAATGACATTTTGGGGAGTGGCTTTGGAAGGAGGCCTGAAACCACAGACTTTCTGTGTTGTCGACTTGGCGACTTTCTCGCTAGATTAAGGGACTTTTGGAGCTAGTGCTGCTAGTAACTTTCATTGGAAAAGAGTTGGCAACACTTGACTGGGTTTTTCAGTTGGATATTTTTTGTGGTGGTTCAAACAAAGAAAACATAAGTTGTTGCTCTCTCTAGAGCTTTTATTGTGAAAGTTAAGAATGGACAAAGTAAAGTGGTGATGCGCTGCCGCAGTCAATTTGGGGACAAGAAGCGTATTTTTTTCCAAATGAATGAATACGTTGGTGTTGTGATGCTGCTCTGCTCAAATTAAATATATTATTTTCGCGCCGCAACTCATGGATTTTTTGCAATCGCGCTGCTCTGTCTCCTCTCGTCCGTGTTCCATTTTTTTCTTCAGCGCAATGCATGATGGTATATAGTGCTCGGTTCGTGACCATCGTTGTCCACTACTTTTTAACAATGCTTTGTGGGTTATTTGAGTCCACTATATAGAGTATAATAATTCCCGTTATACATTCAGACAGCACTAAAAATGACAAACTCACTATATAGTCTAGCTATATAGTGAGTAGTGAGTGATTTCGGACACACACAGTGTGTTGATTTACAGTCTTCAAATGCTCTGTACACTTCAGTATCACCTCTTTCACCAACCTTGTTTACAGCAGCTGCTAAAAACAATGAGCAAGTTCAGATAAACCGACTGTTCGCCACTGTCTGCCCTGCATTAAACAGCAGGTAGACAAGTTAGCAAATAACTTGTGAAGAAAAGAAAGTTGAACATCTAGCAGCTAAAGATCCAGATGTTCTTCTCAGGAGTTGGTGGAGACCAAAGTGAACAATGGTCTTTAATTTGCCAGATGGCCAGAAACATGACTCCAAATGAATGCTAATGTTGCTCCGTGTCTGCTGGATATGTAAATATAGCTGTTTGCTAACATGCCAAGATAACTTCATAAGGCCATAAAATGTTCGGGCTGTGGGTTTGGCAGCTTTTTCTGGAGTTCTTGTGCTTCCAAGTGGCATAACAACCAAACAAATAGTCGTGAAGCTTGTGCACAAATGTTGTCTAACTTAGTTTTTGTCATTGACTGTTGAGCTTGTCGATGTTGTTATGCAGAGAATAACTCTTAGTCAGTCTTACAACACTCGCGATGCTCTTTCTTGAAATCAAGGAACATGTAAACAGACTGCAGCCTTCCAGCAGAGTTGTATTGTTGAGGGCCTCCACTGCTAATCTGACTGTGTGCTTGAGAGTGACTGGAGGTCAGAGCACATTATTGACTGGTCTTTAGATGTAATAGTGGAAAGTGATGGGATCAAAGAAATGAACACTTGTTGTGACTTCCTCCTCCACTAGAGCTGCAGTAAATAGAAAATTGTAAAAACCCACTTTTCTCTTTGTGCGTCATTTCTTGAAGGCCAAATATGTGTGATGGCTGGTACCCTCGATAGAGGTCAACACATTTTGTAGGTAGGTCAGTGGAGCTGATGTGTAGTTCAAAAGACAGACATCCTTAGACAGAGAAGCTACTTTTATATCTGGTAACTTTTGTACTTTTAGTTGTGAGGTTAATACTGTGACAAGCCATGCGGCATCTTGTTTAAAACTACGACCAAAATGACCTGTATATGAGAAAGAATCATTACAAGTGACTCACTACATAGAGTCTTTAATTAACACTGCCAGTTGTGTTTATTGAAATGCACATAACCAAGACAACCCTGAATCTTTGCCGTGCTTGGTGTGAGTTGTGCCCCTGTGCCACCTATAGGCCCCTTCAACAGGGTGAACTAGAGTTGAAATTTATTTTTAGAATTAGCACCGTAAGCACTTTTAAAAACATTGTTAATTCAGCAACAATTAATCCTAAACTCCAGTCGAAGGCATTATTCACCAGAAAGTGGATAGTTTGAGCTACATGTCAGCTATGCCACTGAATATCCCTGAGTCTACCCTGCCTAAAGATGATCTCAACATGCATAGAGTGAAAGGCAAGGAAACACTCAACACAGTCTCACACTAAGAACGATTTATAAAGGAAACCCACATGCACACAGCAGAACATGCAAACTCTATGCAGAAGAACCAAAGCCAAGATTAAAATACATCAAATTGGTCAAACCTTAAACAGGAATTACAATTCTAGTCTATGATGTATATAGTATATAAACATAGAATTGAATTTAATAGATCAGCCCCATTATCCCCAATACCTGATCCAGCTATTTGAGTCAGTATCGGCCCGATATCCGATCCGGTATCGGTCTCGGTATTGGTGCAACCCTAATTATGACAGGAGCAAAAGGAGAAGGGGTAACTTGTGTTTTTTGCCTTTTCCAATCAACAGTCAGCGTTTTTTTTTTTTTAAAGCATGCCCATGATTGCTTCATAACTTTAAAGGTTACGGCGAAAAGTGCTGAGAGAGATAACCGTGTTTACTTGAAGGGGAACCGGAGGGTGAGAGCAGTGCAGAGCCAGCCAGTGTGGCACGCTCAAATGCACGAACATGCACTAAACGCATGCGCGGCCGGCCCGACTATGTCAACAAAGCACAGAGAAACTCAGATTACAACACACAGAGGGAGAGCGACTTCATTCTCTGCTCAGGTAGACATGACTCCTCTATATCTTTACATAGCAAATAGTTGTTTCCTGCTATATTATTGCTCTGGATATTGAATTTAGCACCTTTAACAACAAGTTTATTATTGTAACCATGACAACAGAGCTCCCCTAACCTTAGCGAGGTAGTCATTTTAACCCTGTAAGCATGGGGTGAAGGAGAGCACTCTGGATGGCAACTCCTTAGCTGCTCCCAGCAGCAGTATCAGCACCTTGGAGAGCAGCGACTCATATCCTGACCATCCCAAAGGCGTCAGATCAGAAATCACTTCAATGTGTCGTTCTAGAGGGGATGGACACGTTTTTGGACAAGTTTTTATTTTTTTATTTTATTGTTTAATCTGAGGAGTTTTGTCTTACAGACATTTAGGCTTTATCTTGCTATACCAAAACAATATGTTGTAGGGAAACGTCGGTTGAACAGTACTGTAAATACTGAATTGAGTGACCTGGTCTGGAAATATATATAAATATACACACATAATAATAATTATATTCCACATTCATATTCTTAAAAGCGCACTTCCTGGGTTAAAACCACTACATGGTTGCCCAGGCTAAATTGTATCCTATTTGAATAATATTATTCATATTGGGTGATTGTGGTGCACACAATTTACATCCAATGTCAGGTTGGAGTGGTTTGTAAGCATGTACTGTACTGTGTCTGACTCAATAATGTAATCCACGGCTTTGTTATATCCTCTATCTGTATCTGGACATGAAATTGTACTACAGCCTAGTCGTATGAGATTATCTCCAAGCACACACTAGAGAAATAATAGCCTAATAGTCAATTTTATTACTATTTTGTTCTCACTTCATTATCATGTTCATGTTAGCCCTAAGCCATCAGTAATGACTGACTTATTCATGCTGTCAGTTTCAGCTGACACAGGAACTCAGATTGCTAACCTTTTGCCGTGTTGATCGAAGAAATATATTGATTTAAGAGACGTTGTTGTAAAGCGTTAGAACAACGCTGCGTTCATCTCATCCATGCTAGTTGCCACTGTTGTTAGTAAAGGAGCCTGGCTCTGGAAGATGGAAGATGACGTCCGCGTTGTTAATCCTTATGCCGCACAGCTCTGATTGGCTCAGTTGTTTACACCAGACCTTTCTGACCTGAAAATATCTGAGATGTGGGCGGCATTTCAGAGGTCTGGAACCGAGCTAGAGACACAAGTCAAAGGCTACGCGTCCACACAACAACAGGTCAATTCAATTTGAACCAGGCCAATTCAAAGCTGGGTATTGTGGTGGTCTTGTGATCTAAGACACACACTGTGTGATAGCTTTTGGCTGTTGACGTGTATCACATGTGATTCCCCTCCCCCCATGTTCCCTGTTACTGGTCATTGTCAACAATTTAGTGAAGGAAAAATTGCCAGAACATACAGTACAGGTGAATGATTGCCCTTGGCTTCGTTTTATTTTTCATTGTGTAAAAAGGCTGTTGAAGATATACGTACATATGTGGGCATGAAACCTATACAACATGTGGTGCAGTAGGAGGATGGAGGGACCAGATTTCACTTATGCATCTTAATAGAGATGTAGCACATACTGTATATGTTGTATATTTCATTGTGATCTATGCATATTTCTCACAGTGCTGCTCATGTTGGCGGCAGATTACATGTCATATGGATTCATGTGCAGGCTCAAAAGTGTTATTGCATTATTTATGCTCCCACTCCCAGCAATAACCTATTTAGATATCACTAGTAATACCAAAATATTACACCGAACATATGACACGAGCACATCTCCAATGAATACAGGCATTTTCGAGAAACATCTGAGGCAGATCAGTCAGGTTCTTATTAGGTCGTAACCTGTTAACGCAGAAGATCAAATTCAGATAATTTGAACTCTGCAGCGATGTCTCAAAATGCTTAAATTTGTTTGATGTCACGCAGTAAGAGGGAGATTGGCTGTGATGTCGCCTCAGGGTGCGAAGCAGAATCCACAGTTTAGCATGTCTCTCGAAAAAAGCTTGAGGAAGGGCTTATTTAGGCACACTGACACAGAGAGGAGGCAGAGGATAAAGAAGCTAATCTTGTCAGCCTAAAGACTGCTCCTCTTTCTGAATAACACTGCAGTTTGGTATTCTTTGTCCTGGCATTTAAATGGAAATATTATGAGACTGGGGCCTGTTGAGGAACATTTCACAGCTGTCTCTGCCCTGAGAGAAAGCAGACAATTTGGCATTAAGGATTCTGCAAATGTGCTGCATGTGTTTATCTGTTCTAATGACCTTAAGAGTATGGATATTACCAGCATACTAATCACCTGCGTGTATGTGTGTGTGTGCTGCTGTTTTGCATTCAAATAGCTACTCAGGAACAACATACATGAAGGCAATATCATTTGTTTTTATTTTTTTTTTCCTCTCACTTCCCCAAGTTTTATCTGTTGAAATGAAATATGATTCGGTATACTAGAAATGTGCAAGGAAGTGCCACAACGACCGAAGTAATAAAAATCAATGAGCTGAACCTCCTGCCATCATGAGAGAGGGGGTACAATTAGGTTGATTTGCAGCGATTAAAACGTCATGTGAGTGCGTTCCAGTCACATCTTGCTGGTGACAAAAATACAGTATCAGTCATACGCAGTATAAGCCAGGCAATTCAAAAAGCTGCAGACCGGGGTGCTGCCACTTTGTATGTATTTAAGTTGACAAACACTGGCTGTAGCTGCATTCAGACAACCATTTTCAACACTGTGGGTGTACGGCGTCAGTCTTTTGTTCACATTGATAGGACTTACTTGTTGCTTAAAAGACCCTTAAACCCTAATATGTAATCTTTTGTACCTATTCCACATTCATAGTAGAGTTTAACATGTAAATACAATTTATTGTATTACAAAACAGTAAAAAGAGACAGTTATTCGAGATAAGTTTTGTTGTTTTTATTGTTGAAAATCCAGCAATTCAACTATTTTACCTTTTGTTAAATTTATGTAGTCCAATAGATTCTTTCTTTCCTCAGCATTTTGCACCATCACCCCATACAAGTGTAGCTGCTCTAACTGCCACTTTATTACAACAGCCACAAACAAAAAGTGGCCAACCACACAAAGACAAAACCACAGATCCATAAAAAAATCACTATAAAAGCAGTACCAACAGAATATTTATTAACCTCAAAGGTGTGTGCAGTAGCTATTGATACATGGGTTCATTTTAAGACGCTGCACATACCCTTTCTCCGGGCATGTATTATTCATGCATTTTAGCAGCACAATAAGCAGTTTGTAGATTTCGGGCTGCCAATCATTGGTATTCTTTAAGTGGTCTGGCTGCTCATTGAGTGGGAGATACATGAGGGTGGGGTGCTCCATCACTCTTCTCCTCTTCCACTAAAAGGCTCTGACATATCTCCCTGGAGGCCTGCAGCCAGCCTGGTGCTCTCTGTACACAACTTAATGGCTGCTGTCACTGCACAACTCATCCATGATAGCCTGCTCAGCAGCAACCCAATTACCAGTTTTTTGAGACAGTTTTGATATCCATGTTACATTTTAGCAGCATTACACAAAGAATGTCACTGTTTTCTCAGCTGTTGTGTGTTCACAGCATGAATCCAAAATAGTGCACATGTAACCCCTTACATCTACATAGATGATTCACCATTAGGGGTGGGAATCACCGGAGGCCCCACGATATGATATTATCACGATATTTAAGTCACAATACGATCTTATTGCGATTTTAAACATTTCGCAATACGCTGAGTATTGCAAAAAGATATATTGCGATTTGTATCCTTTTTTCGACTGCAAATTATGCAGTTTGTAAAGTTTTCACTCCGTTCATCTCAGAACGGTATCCGTTATCTTGAGTTTTAAAGGTCAAGGGACCCCTTTGAAAGTAGCCATGCCAGTTTTTCCCCACCAAAATTTAGCGTAACTTTAGAGCGTTATTTAGCGTTCTTCGATTTAATGGATTCCTTAGGTTTTTTAGTTTCACGTGATACCAGTAGCTTCACTCTAGCTCTAAGACTGAGCCGCTACAACCTCTGAAAGAGAGAAAAGCGGCTGGGCCGTCTGATTGTTAAGAGGTTAATAGTTTATATAACCAATAGGGTTGTCAATCGATTGAAATGTTTAATCGTGATTAATCACATGATTGTCTATAGTTCATGTCGATTAATCGCAAATTAATTGCAAATTTTTTTCTGTTCAAAGGGAGATTTGTCAAGTATTTAATACTCTTATCAACATGGGAGTGAGCAAATATGCTTGCTTTATATATATTTATGTATATATTTATTATTGGAAATCAATTAACAACACAAAACAACGACAGATATTGTCCAGAAACCCTCACAGGTACTGCATTCAGCATTAAAAAAATGCTCAAATCATAACATGGCAAAATAGCGCAATATTATGCTGTATTGATATTTTTCTTCCACCCCTATTCACCATACATTACCAACCCTGCCTTTCTTGAAATTCTGGGTATATTTATTTATTTTCCCAAATACTTGTCCCCTCATTTGCTGTCAACTCTCTATTAACAGTTATCAAATAAGGGTATAAAATGTATTTGTTGTAGTACATTAGTAGCATATAAGCGTAACATCTAGGAAACAGGGTTGACAGTAGTGGCTTCTCTGTCATTGTTGTGTTGTTGGTGGCTTCTTAACTGGAGAGAGAGGCCAGGCTTTATGACCAAAAGAAGACACTCTAAGTCACCGAGTGGTCTGAATTCAGAGGAGTTTGCTGCCAAACTATCTGTATGCTGTACCCTCAAATAGCTGTCTTGGGGACTGGTCTACTCCGCACTGAATCAATATCCAGTTAATTTCAGGCCACACTCTGATCCTTCAGCAGTGGCTCATACATACAGGCCTCCTCTCTGGAGGGAACCTGTCGATGAGCAGAACACCTGCTGAAAACCTGCGAAAAGATCAGGACCCTGGACAAACCTGACGATGCTTTGTACATCAGTGACCAGGCTTTAGTCTATCTTATGTTTTCAGCTATTTCTTTGCTGTTTGCAGTTTACAACAAGTTCAGTATTTTTTGTAGAGGTGGGAAAAAAAATCGATTCACCTATGTATCGCAATTTCTTTTTATGATTTGAAATCAGTTTTTTTAATGCCAGAATCGATATATTTGCTTCATTTGAGTCTATGCGGAGGTAGAAGGAAGTTACAGCTTTTATTGTTGCAGTCTCAGTAACGTGACGTCATATCCGTTCCATATCCTTCAACCAAAACAAACCAGCCGGCCGCAGCGAGCCGAAACAAGAAAGTAGAAAATGCTGGAGGTTCCGCGGGGATACGACTTGAACCCTCACATTTTAAATCCAAAGTGGTAAACACTACACATACAGTAAAGTATGGAAACACTTTGGGTTTCACACATTGTCAGGAAAAGCAGAGCTAGACATGATGGCTCAAGCTGCACGCTAACTCTGTCATGGACAGGAAACTTTATCGTATTGCGGAAAGGTGCGGTCAAGCCAGCCGTCACTCGCATCTCTGTGGTCAAATGGGCCGACGCTACAACTGTAGAGCACCCGTATACTGACATTTATGTTAAATACAGTCAAACGGCCCCGATGAAGCTGATCATGAATGTATAAAGAGAACGAAGCTGAGGGGGAAAGCTAACAACAGACTTGGCGAAGTTGGCGGAAGTATACATGTGTGACTACGTCAGATTTTCAAAATAAGGTGTTAACAAAGGGAACTATATAAAGAAAATACATATATGGAAATAAGATTGATGGGTTATTCATCAGAAGTATAAAACATTACATGTCCCTTATAAATTTGGGTTGCTGGAAAAACTGTAATAAAAAATGCCTGACAATGACATATGATATATTATATATTTGACTTCAGACATATTACTGTATTCATTTAAATATTTTCCAAAATAAAAGTCCCTAGAAGTCTATGATTCAATTTTATCCCATGGTCTAGTGTTTAAAAACTTAACAAAATCGCAATAAATTGTCATATAGAATCACAATACTTTAAAATCACAATACATATCGAATCGGTACCCAGGTATTGTGATAGTATCAAATCGGGAGATAGGTGTATCTTCATCAATCATGTCAATCATGTTTACACACCGGCTTCGAAACTTTCCTCCATCATAAAAGTTTTCGGAACAAGTTGGATTTTCTGCATTTTTTTGTATCCGTCAAAAGGCAAAAGAGGGTTGTTTGACCACTCAGAGCCACCATCCATGCAAACATCATCATCCAAAATGACATGGTTAACACTCACTTCATATCCCAGCACAAAGCACTTTACGATTAAAGAAATAAAAGAATACAGAGATGTGGAATTTAAAGAGAGATTTTGGTAGGTGATTGCAGAACTGCTTGGAATCAGGGATTATCGCAAAACAAAGGATGTAGGAAAGATTAGACAGTAATTATTGTGCTCTCGGCAGTTAAACGAAAGCTTCCTGCTAATGTAATTTATTCAATAGCCCCGTTTTGGACTAGCGCTATCCATTGCACCATGTGCAAGGTTTCTGTGCGTAACGTTTTTTATCGGAAAATGAATTAAAAAAATGCATACGAAAAATACGGATTTGGTGTGCAAAGACCTTTTGCATCTATAGTACATTGTCTGTACTACAGTGTCATCCTTTGAAGTGAGATGTAAACTACATCTAGTAAAGACTGAGTTCAAATCATGTTCAAGCTTCAACCCTCTGTTAAGTACTAAAGGATAGAATAAAAACTTTTCAAAAGTCACACAAAAGACCAAAATGTCTACAAGACTTTATAAAGACAACCTGTAAGTGCTACATTCAACCCTTATGTTAGTGCAACGTCTTTTATTATCCGAATCAATATGTGAATCTTTATACCAGGCCATTTGCAATGAATAGATCCAACTTCTTAAAAAGGACACGTCTGAAAGGAAGCACTCAAGCAATTAAGTTTCCTTCCCCATAATTAATCAGTGAAATCCATTATTTCTGTCTTCACTGTGATTCACAGCGACAACGTAATAATTGCTTTCCATAAGCTTGAGGAGCATAGGTGCTTCCGAAGGTCTTAAATGCAGTTTCTCTTCTTAAAGGGCAACTCAGCCCAACAAATTGAGTTGGTAATTTCTGAACACATTATGTAAATTAATGTAAACAGGAATAAAGGTGCAGATAAATGTTTTTTAAATCAGATGAGGCCATCTCTGACAAAGATGTTGGATGACAAGAGCGCCAGAAGTAAGGGGTTCAAGGGGCCATTATTGTGCTTAGCGATCAATTTAACCTTATCAGCAGCAATTAGCATCAATTACATTTGAAATTTTGGAATTGAAAGTGTTCAATAGATGTCCAACATGATTTGAAGCAGGGACAGTTTCCCAGAACAGTTGTGTTCCACTGGCGAGCTAATCACCACCGCACCACCACAATCTGTTGGATGTAATGATAATAATGACAGCATTTTGTCATGAGTCATTTCTTGGAACTGAATTCCTTTCATATTGAATGTATGTATTGGCTGTGTTTTGAGGCTCCAATAGGGACAAGCTCAAAAATGTAAAAGCACAGATTTGCTTAAATTCACAAACTGAATTTACTTTTGCCAAAATATTTAATAAGTTTCATGATTGACAGTTAATTAAAGTAGTTGTCGACAATGTCACAACTTTATTTAAATGGAGTTACTTTGAATTTTCTAATACTTTTTCACCATTTTTATCTTAATGAAACGATTTCAGCTTCGGAGGGGAATATGAAATGATTAACTTTTCTAATATATAAAATATAGTTTTTTGTTATAGTCATCATTTACTATATATACAATTATCATATATCAGTTACAGCGGTAAACAATGGATAAACAAAAGGATATAGTCATTTACAGTATATGTTAATAATATGTCAATAATAGACATGCAAAAGTAAAAAAAAAAACTACAACAATAGAAAAACAAGATAATCAAAGCATTTTTTATGGTGTAGGCAATATTTAATTCACAATTTTGTTATTGCATTATTTTGAATTCTGGTTGTAAAGATTCTTAAAATGTCACAATAGCAGATTAGGTTTGCAGATATTATAGATATCTTTCAATATTTCTGGATTTCCATCGTCTAACAAGAAAATACTGCAGCATCAGAGTGACTCTCTATTGGAAAAATATTTTTTTTGATTGATAATCCTTGAAGTGAATGCATGGTGCGACAGAGGCTAATGGGGTGAAGCGAGAAAAAAGCAGGATGGGGAGAAAGAGCAATAGAAAATGATGAATCTCACCCAGCTGTTTGCCAAGGCGGGAGGTTTCTGGAACTATTGCTGATATGAAGTCGACTTGGATGTCATCCATGAGAGCGGAGTGTTATTTATGACAACAGCAGGAATCCCTCGCTCATCATCAGGTGGAGAAGAGTCTTTAGGAGGCAACACCAGAATTAACTGAAGGCAAAGAGTTCAGGGGATTTAGGTGGTTGGAGCCAACTCCATTAATTACACTCGTATTGTCGAATACCGCCTCCACTTTAGCAGTGTGCGTCTCATATTCTCATAGTGTGTGAATGTTTGTGTGCAAATACAGGTGTGAGCAGATAACAAATAATCCATGCAGTTGTATTTTCAAAGGAAAGTTCCTGTGTTTATCTTAATAAAAACCCCATTAATATTGTTTGTTTCATACACTGACTTTGATGCTTTGTTACATATGCACTCAACTCCAAAAAATGAGATATTCCTCAGAGAAATGGTTCATATTTGGAAAGTTTGTTTGTGCTTAGGCAAAACCTTTTCTTTTTAGATTTTATTGCCTGCCATTAGTTAGATAAATGGATTATGTTATTATATCATAACCCCAAATTCACCATGTTTTAACTGTTAAATTAAGGTTACGGTAGGTGCATTATTGAGATCTCTAATCGTTACAGATTTAAAAAAAAAAGATTAAATAATAATCTGAAACATAAAGATGTGTTCTTAATGCAGTGAAGCCAAGTAACCATTTCTACAGTATTAATGCATCAGGAAAGACAGCAGAGATGTGTGCGTGCTTATATTTACATACTTAACACTCAGTTGCCAGTTTATTAGGTACACCTACAGTAGCTAAAACTAATACGCCTTTACAACGCCTTTAACTGGACGCAATGTGGTTCAGTTTTTTACAATGAAGATGTCTTAACCTGCTCCATGCGCCAGCGAAAAGGCAAAGCGACGTGCCGCTTGTTTGAAAAAACGCTTGCCCTGGCTCTATTTATGCAAAGTTTCGGGCACCTCCAACCTATTTTCATTGGTCAAAATCAACGCTGACAGTAACTTACAGATAATCAATATCACTCTCTCTATGTAATAGAAGTGACATTGCTCGTAGTATATCTGATCAATGTTTCGCGCTCCATTCGCCAGAGTTCGCTCAGTCGCTTTAAGTTAAGTTAAAAAGAGGTGTAATAAAGCAGTCCTGCAATAAATCATATCTTTATGAAGGTAGTTTGTGGTGTTTTTAAACTGTATTGCATTAAACAGAGAGGCGTTTCTGTTATTTAGCCTGGCTTCTGACTATTTAGCCATTGATATGAATGGGGTGGACAAAATATTAGAAACGCCTATTGCAATACAATTCAACAGCATCAAAAACTGCAGCCTCCTAATTGATTATAAAGTTGAATCAGTTTCAACAAAAAACTGAACATTATATCCTTCATGAAGGTATGTTTGACTCGCATTAGTTTTAGCTAGGTGTACCTAATAAACTGAGCGCATACACACACAAATTTGTGAGCATCTACAGTATATCTGAACATATAATAACATTAACACATAACGTGTGTGCCCCCTTTGTAAAGTGTCCTTGGGTTTCTGAAAGGCGCTATATAAGTCCAATTTATTATTATTATTATTATTAACGCACACCACCCATCTGTAAGGCAGGACTTTACTTGATGAAGTTCTTTATTATAATTCTATGGTACTCATAACATGATCCATAAATGAATCACCAACATATCTTTGTAACCTAACAGCCATGTATCACATATAACAGTCAAAATAAATGTGCTTAGGACAAATACAATGCCTTAAAGGTGAGGTAACAACATCTGCATAGGAGCTGATAGTGTCTACTGGCACAGAAAGCCTATCAGGTGGTGTTTAATGTTCCTATTAGTCAAGTCATTGTACGTCTTAATGAGAAGGGTATGTGTTGCAGGGAACAGTTCATCCCCAGATAAAAAAAAACAAACATTATCCACTCACTCCATGTCAGTGAAGAGAAAGAAGTTATTATGGTTTCATCGCTGTTTTCTTCCAGTGCTACCAGATTTCCTCCTGGATTTAACTAGAAATGACTATTGAGTATTAACTGATCCACAGCCATAACATTATTGCCCATTGAGATCATCTTAATATCAGCCAAATAACAGGTCTGTAGTACTGTAAGATAAAGTGAGTTACTAGAATCTATACAAACATCAGCCAGAAGAAGCCAATGTTTGGATCACTGCTGTTGTGTGTTTATAAATCACTTTGTCACACTGTGTAAAGGAGAAATAGTCCTTAGAATATTGCTCTAGCCAACCAAAATAACTGCTTTAATTTATACTCAGTCATGCTTTCAAATATTAGGGAAGATAGTGCAGTATGTTTTTTTTGTTTTTTTTAATAAATAGTCTCTCTCTCTGCTTTTCTCTCTTCCCCTCTTTCTGCATCTTTGTCTACATTGTGCTGGTGAATGTACAGTCACGTTCATGCAGAATTTATATTCACAGCGTACGTGTGTGTGTGGACAAAGACAAATTCATTGATTAAAATACCATAAATAAAGCAGCCATGACATATTATGATGTACCAGAGTTACAGAAGTGTTGCTCTTTTTAGCTTTTGAAATTAGCTTGGATCACAGTAGCAGATAGATATTGTGTGCCGTCAAAGTTAACGCGATAATAATATGTTAACGCCACTAATTTCTTTAAAACATTAACGCAACTTGTAATTTTTAGGTTGTAGATAGCTCAGTTTTAAAGCAAGAGTGAAGATACCGGTATCTTATGAAACTAGAAAACCTAGTATTGGTACCAACCATGTCATATTAACCTTGTCGTGAAGGAGGCTAACGCTCCAAACTTCGGCAAAATTTTGGCGAGGAAAAACTGTCATGGGCATTTTCAAAGGGGTCCCTTGACCTCTGACCTCAAGATATGTGAATGAAAATGGGTTCTATGGGTACCCACGAGTCTCCCCTTTACAGACATGCCCACTTTATGATAATCACATGCAGTTTGGGGCAAATCAAAGTCAAGTCAGCACACTGACACACTGACAGCTGTTGTTGCCTGTTGGGCTGCAGTTTGACATGTTATGATTCGAGCATGTTTTTTATGCTAAATGCAGTACCTGTGAGGGTTTCTGGACAATATTTGTCATTGTTTTGTGTTGTTAATTGATTCCCAGTCATAAATATATACATACATTTGCATAAAGCAAGTATATTTGTCCACTCCCATGTTGATAAGAGTATTAAATACTTGACAAATCTCCCTTTAAGGTACATTTTGAACAGATAAAAAATGTATAATGAATTTGCGATTAATCATGATTAATTAATTAAATATTTTATCGACTGACAGCCCTACTTAAAACATGACATCATTTCTTAATTTTGCCATGTTTCAAGTGCACCTCTACATGAGCATGTGCCATGTACAGTATGATCTTGCTTTTGTGAAACCAGTCAAAAGCTCAACCCTCCCACTGTTATTTCTATTTGCAGCTCAGTTTGTTTATGTTCGTTTTGGCCCAAAGTAGACTGATAACTGTGGTGACATACAAAACATTAAGCACCACAGAAATTGGATTAGCTTGCCTAGTGAATGATGCTTCCTGTTGATGCTCCTGCAGATTTATGAGTCTGATGTCCTCTGTTAAGGTCCTGTAACACAATCCTGGGTAATACAAATACACTTGGGACTTTTTCCCAGAAAGCTTTGTCTTATTTTGCACCATTATTTTTTTTTTGTAAAGTAGTCTCTGCCTTGTGATATCTTTACTGGTGAGGGGGGTAATTGTTTTGGCAGAGACAGGGTGCGTTTAATCCCCAGTTTTCCATCAGGTTTACATTTCTCTCTGGACCACGGGGATGTTTTGCAGCACTGGTGGATGTAGGTTTGATGTAATTTCTGTATTTTTTTTCATCATTTAGCTTAGAAATAGAAATACAGTAGTATTTTTTAAATCTATAAAGTGATATTTCTGTAAATTGATCTGCTTTGGGAATATCCATGGATTTTTCATGCGGTGCTGTAAAGCTTTCATCTGTCCTTTTTTAGGTTATTTTAATTGCTTACAGCAGCAACCTCCGCATTAACAGCCAAAACATAATCTTGTCCTTAAGCTTAGCTTCCTCAGCAGAAGTTGGCTTATATTACCCAACGCACATTCCCTGAAAGCTAAACTTCACTGTTGACCCATAATAATACTGCTTTAACTAGAATTCCCTGAGAGAAGGCCATTTATTATGCTCCTTGTTGTGCTTTTGCTGTTACACTCCCAAAGTAGACAATCACGCCTTCTCTTATGTAGCTGCAAACAAGGATAACTCAATTACCTCACGTGTGTGTGTCGCTGTGAAAGGTCGGGGTATTTAAACAGCATAGCACACCAGGCTTTGTAGCCCCTGTAGCTGTTTTTAGAGGCATTCTTGTCCTTTCGAGTCTAATTTGGAGGTCTTTTGCCATAAATTTGCTACTGTTGCTTCAGGAGATTTATTGTTTTGTAATTGTAGTGGAAGCAAAGAAGAACCTTTTTGCCATTTTACAAACAGACCACCATTTTAATGCCATGCATGCATTGAAAGAGAGGATGTTTACTATTTATCATCAAGGAATTTAGCTTCCGTCTGATATTCAGGATAAAAAAAGAAATTTGAATCATCATTTGTTACACTCGTTGAGGCTACGGCATATTCCCATCTCATGTTGCCGAATCAATTCTGCTGACAGACAATCTTTAACTGCCCGAGCATGTTTTAAGAGCTCAAAGTGTTGCATTTGAAGTTCAAGGCAGGGTTCCTGCTTCCCCTGTTGCATCTGTAAAGGTCAGTGAAATCTCTGGAGCTCTGGAGCTGATCTGATGCATGCCTTTTTTTTCATCCTAAGCTTCACAGAGTAGGAAAGGCCAACCTTGTCGTTGGAAAGGAGATACAAGAATGAACCCTTTCAGGTGAGACTAAATAAAGAACTGGAGACGGGCCAGGGACTGAAACTTAATCTCCTACCAGTACTGTCACCGATGAAGGCGAGGTGTCACAATCTTGGGTTTTTTGGGTTTAGTTTAGTTTTCTCTTATGGTAACATCTGCTTTTTTTTTTTACTAACATTAAGGTTGTAAATGTGGCGTATGGAAATCTTAGTGATTTATAGATGAAAAGCATTTTGTGGGTTTCCAAACTGATCATGACTGAATGAGACTCACAAGAAAAATGACAACACTGGTTGTTTGATGCTAGCTGATAATGATAACACTGGTTGTTTGATGCTAGCTGATAATGATGAGAGTATGGCTGCCTCCTCTTAGTTGATTAATCGGTCGTTTTGGTCTTAGTCGACTAACATTTCTTTAGTCGATTAGATGTTTTTTATGCTTTTTCATGCTGAATGACTTATTTCCAAGAAACTTATGAGCACATATCTGCCAAACAAAAGATTTAAAGTGGTGCTTTTGTGTGATTCTTTGTGGAGAAACTCAGTATCACAGATCTGTTGATTGAATCATGAGTCGAGTGTTAGTCCATCGAAGAATTTCTTTGGACAGCCGTAGATGACAGTACATTTGTGATTCTGATTAGTGGCATATTTTTGTGTTATCTATGTTGTTTGTCTGTAACTCACTGTTATCTCCGCCTATCTCTATCTTAAGCATGATTTATGCTTGCCGCATCCGCGAGGGTTGTGAATGTCCGCACGGCCAGAGTGACGTCACCCCATCTGATACGGCCCTTCGCGGGGGCTATGTGCGGCAGGTTTTCGCCCGTCCGCGCACATCCAAATTTTCCAAACTACCGTCCCCGGAGAAAATGGAGAACTTCGAGGAGCTTTGAGAATGTGGGTTTGCCGCGAGGAGAAACCCGCATGAAGTATAAAAGATCCAAACGTTTCCTCGTCACAATTCCACGTCAGCTCATGTCTGTGTGGCCGTACTTCCGGAAAGCATAAGCAAAGCTTTAGCCAGGACACTCTACAAGAAGACTTTTTTTTCATTTTGAAAGAGACCTAACAGAACATTGTGATGGGTGTTTTTCCACTATTTTATAACATTTTATAGACCAAACAATTAATCAACAAACAAGAAAAAAGAATCTGCAGATTAATCTAAAATGAAAGTTGCAGCCTCAGACCTTTTGCTTGGGTTTTTTTCTGATTTGCGACTTGTGGTCATGACTGTTCTAGTATGTGTTAGTGGGAGAGAGCAGTTTTAGTGAGATGACAGAGAGACAGAAGCAACAGCAAGAACAAGTGAATACCAGCCTTCTGGGCCCTGTTGCCTTTTCTTTCAGAAAGCTTTATGTAAAAAGGAAGAATTATGATGTATATGCTCCAGCAATAAGGATGTCATATTTTACATAGACTATTTATGTGTTGAAGTTTCAGGTGAGGGCCAATACAAATTTAAGAGGAAAGAAGTTATTTATTTCAAGGCGTAGTGAGCTTAAGAGACAGCAGAGTCTTAAAGGAGCAGGAGACAAAACTGACAGGAGGATGCTCCCAAGCATTTTCTTCTTAGAATGGTTAGGGACAGGGTGGCAGCGCCTAAAAGACTAAAAGGAAAGGACTGTGAAGTCTGACTGGAGGAATAAAAGATGAGGTGAAGTTAAAAAAAGCCCTGCTTGTCATGATAATGACAGCTGTAACATTTCACCACAGCTGTCATCATCAGTGTTGCATTTACTGTTGGGGACTGCAGCATTAGACAAAGAATAACGGTCTCTAGACATGCAAGGCAAAAAAAGAAATTCAGCAGTGCCATTAAGTGTAGTGAAGCATGTAAAATAAAAAGCCGTTGCTGTACAGTGGCAATAACCCCAAATGATATACATTTAACATTTTAAGAGGGAAAATCCACACAGATGCTGTAAGAAGTGGCAGCTGAGACCCAAGATTTAAAAAAAATCTGTTTTAACATTAAAATACTCGCAAAGCAATCTGAAGTCTTGGGAAATAAAGGAAGAGCTGAAGCCGAGGCCTACAGACAGAACGTAAGGAACAGCACAGCATCACATTCATCCAAAGCTTCCACTTCTTACCCAAATTCAGCCTTGTTTAGATGTCTAGACGTCTTTACCAACGAATCACCAAGTCGCTGCTGGCAGGGGAACATACAAAAACCTTTGGATGTGATGCTCTGCTAGCAGCTCTGTGAGGCTGTAAAGTGGTGCTTTGATGTAAATGCTAACTCAGTGGGTGACCTCCACGGTCTGAGAAGTGAAGCCAATGTGGAAGAGCCTTAAACTTGCGTTCTTTCTAATAGCCAGTAAGGGGCAACTCCTCTGATGCAAAAAGAAGTCTGATTGTATAGAAGTCTATGAGAAAATGACCCTACTTCTCACCTGATTTTTTACTACCTTGTGATTGACAGGTCGTTACCATAGCGTTGTCCGGTCTGGGAGTTGTCTCTGTTTTCGTCTTCCTACTTTAACCCTTTCACAGAGTGTTTTCGGTTCAGGAATGTTAGTTGTAACATATTTGGTCGCCTGAAAATGTCTTATTCAGCATTCGGTTGTACTTAGCTCCACTCTCTCGTGTCACTTCTGGTTGCAAAAAAACCCGACATGGCGACGGCCAAAAACCAAGATGGTGACGGCCAAAATGACGAACTCGAGGCTTCAAAACGGCAGTCCACAAACCAATGGGTGACGTCACGGTGACTGCGTCCACTTCTCATACACAGTCTATGTGCTAACTTCAGCATGCTGGTTTAGCAGGTTTGATGTTTACCATCTTAGTTTAACTTGTTATAATGCTAACATCGGTCAAATAGCACTAAACACAAATTACAGCTAAGGCTGATGGGAATGTCATTTCTTTTGCAGGTATTTGGTCATAAACCAAAGTACTGGACAAATTTAAATTTGGCCTAATGATGGCGCTAGATGAAGTGAAGGGATCACCAGTGTGACCAAGTTGTGACAATATATCCTGAGGAGAGCAAGAATGTCTGAACCTTTCATGGCAATCCATTCCAAAAGTTGCAGAGATAATTAATTCATAATTCACTAAAAATGTCAACCTGCTGGTGGCGTTAGTGGACCATTACCATTACCAAAGTCATTAGGATATAACCTTTGGGCACCATCAGTATCTGTGCTAAATTTCATGGTAATCCATCCAATAATTGTTGAGACATTTCACTTATAAAAAACTCATGCTGGCACTAGAGGAACATTCAGGGGATCACCAAAGTCAGTAGAATTCATGTTTTTACAAAATGTATTTGTATTTAATCAGCAAATATCTTGTAACGGGTGGGGTAGCAGCATAAAGTCATTAATGAGTATTTCTACCTCACCTTTGCTCTATTTTGATATCTGAGCAAATCCCACCTCCGAGCTGCACTTTTTAGCGCTGCTTGACTTGTAAAATAAAACTGTTAGGAAGTCTCAGTCGCGAATGGTGTAATTAGCTTCTGCCTTAATAAATCCCATGTTGATTTTACACCTATAAAAGCACAAATTAGATAACTGTAAGAGCAGTTTTACAAATGTATCATTCGATGTTCATAAACCTGGCCAGTAAGCCCACTAAGCGATATTGTATTGTTAAAGATGTTGTGTATTGCACCAAGTGAAATGGTGCAGAAAAAAGCAGAAAAGATTGATAGAAAAAGTAGGTGCGGTAGCAAGCACAGACTCTGATGTGTTGTCACAGGCAACCAGGTAAAGTGAGATGGAAAGCTGAGTAATATGAAGGTCTGGATTTGGTTCAGTCTTAAATCCCCAGGAGATTTGACCAGGGTGGAGTGGGAGTTGTGGCCTCCTACAAGACAAATCAAATGCCAGAGCATCAACTGAACCCGACACAGTCTTCCCGTCTTGCAAAGAAACATGCACGGACCAACTGCATCAATGTTGTGAGGTGTATTAAAAGGAAGGAAAGATGTTACCAGAGGTTGCCTCACACCTTTCCAAACTGTAACTTTTGCCCACCTTGTTGCTTCGTCTAAGAGAAGTCTCACACCCCTCAGGCACGTTCAAACCTGGTTATGTAGAGCGTCCCAAAAGACACTTCCACACCTGAGTCATTAATTTCCATGGAGATATGGTTTACCAAGTTATCACTTCATTCTGAGATTGTAACTTTGATCAGTGTCAACCCCCAAGCGTGCCATTAGTGAGCCGAGTCTTGTGTACGTAAATCAGAGTCATCATATTCGTCACCTCAAGTGTTGAAGTGATGAATATGAATGCGTCTCGCAGGAGGCTGTGCATCTTCTCCTGCAACTCCAGGACAAAAGCAGGTTGGGCACAAAACAAATGTAGCTTTATAGTCTTCCCTGACTTAACTCATGGTCTCAATAAAGCCTAAAGTGTGTAAACCGCAGCTTTAATGTTTGGCACCTAGGACCATATCTCAACCTGACACATTCCCCTTGATTCATTATTAAAACCCATAAATAAATATACAGACAGAAAATCATTTTATGATGAATAACTGCAGGTAAGCTGTGTCGCAGTTATGTACATTTACACTGCATAAGAGTACAACCTAGCGGAGTCCATAAACCTGCCATTTCATGTGGATTCATTTATCTGTGTGACAAGTTAACAGAAACAAATGGCTTTATTCATGTCTACGTGTTGTTGGTACACAAACAGCTAAAAACAATGACAATGCTGCAGCTGAACTACTTATTATATAAAATGATGCCAGAAGGACAAAATACAAGTAGATCTAGTACTTATTGATGCCACAAGACAGATACATGTAAGTCTCAAAAGTCGAGCATTTGCATTAATTAGCATACAGTAGTAGTGATGGTTAATGACGTATATAACAAAGGAGATCAATATAAGTTTCATATTGGCTTGTTTAAACCATAGACTGCATATATGAAGTGGGTATAGTCACCGTGACCTCACCCATTGGTTTGTGGAACGCCATTCTGAAGCCTCGAGTTTGGCATTTTGTAGCCATCTTGTTATTTTTTCAAAAAGAAGTGACACGAGAGAGTGGAGCTAAGTGCAATTGAACGCTGAATAAGACATTTTCAGGCGACCAAAAAGGTTATAATTAACTTTCATGAACTGAAAACACACTGTGAAAAGGGTTAAAGTTGTAAGACGAAAACACGGACATCTCCCAGACCGGACAACGCTGTGGTAGCGACCTGTCAATTACAAGGTGGCCACGCCCTAAAGCATACCCTGCTTTATGGTCTATTTGACTCTTAATCGGACCATAATTTACTAAATGAACATCATGCTGTATTAAAGAAGACTTGAAACTAGCAATTGAGACCATAAACTCATGTTTACGATGTTTACTGAGGTAATAAATTAAGTGAGAAGTAGGGTCATTTTGTCATAGACTTCTATACAATCAGACTTCTTTTTGCTGTCAGAGGAGTCGCCCCCTGCTGGCTATTAGAGAGAATTCAAGTTAACCTCCCACATTAGGTTCACTTCTCAGACCCTGGAGTTGCCCACTGATATAAACCTGCATTAACAGATATTTATGGCCATTAGGAGACGGTGGAAACAAGCTTTAAACACAAAACTGATTATCATTGCACGTGATATCACCTTAATTAATTGATACGTTTGCTTATTTACGTATCAAACAGACACAGAGCAACATTCACAATCAATTTTTCGCCCCCTGGCAAGTAAGAGTCAAATATTCAGTCTCCTTTTAACTCTGTTTTTGGTCTCCATTAGAAATATCTATCTCTTTAGCTGCTAAATGCTCCACTGTGTTCACCAGCTAGTCGCTAACTTTGTGTGTCTAGTGCTGCAACTATTAATAATTGTCATTGTTGATTAATCTGTTGATTATTTTCCTGATGAATCGATCAGTTGTTTGGTCTATAAAATGTAAGAAAATGGTGAAAAATATTGATCAGTGTTTCCCAAAGCCCAAGATGACGTCCTCAAATGTCTTGTTTTGTCCACAACTCAGAGATGTTCAGTTTACTGTCATAGAGGAGTAAAGAAACCAGAAAATATTCACATTTTAAGAAGCTGGAATCAGAGAATTTTGACTTTTTTTCCTTAAAAAATGACTCAAACTGATTAATTGATTATCAAAACAGTTGGTGATTGATTTATTAGTTGACAACTAATCGAGTTTTGTTGAGAATAAATCCAAACAGTGAAGTTGTGGGCCATAAAATCAAAACAACGAGCTGAGGAGAGGTGGGTTTACAAACTGTACAAAGCCTTTCACCTTACACAGTCATCTGATTATAGCCGCTTAATATTCATTCAAAACATAATGTTGACTTAATAATTTGTTTTCAGGAATACTGTGTTTATTACTAGTAATCAGTGTCTAAATTGTGAAACGATTACCGTCTTTCTGTCACAAAGAGAAACAGTAGAGGCTCTGTTGCGTAGCTTATGAATTTTAATGCTGTACTTTAAAGGTAAAGGTCACAGGCTTATGTAGGGGTCTGGTTAAGTGCTACTGTGCGTGTGTTTGTGTTTGAAATCATTCTCCACTGATCACCTTGATAAATCTCATCTGCTGACTTAATTGGTTTTATGAAAATGAGAAAACTGTCACAACTGAATAAGATCTTTGTTGTTTTCTGATTTACAGACCTCTCTGGATCAGGTAAAAAGCAATCTCCGCTTTTAACCTATACAAAATGCAACTTTTTGCCTCGAGGCAGGAAGCGTGTTGTTAGTCCTGCACGCCTCCACCGCAGTTGGTCAGATTCCTATACCCCAGCACTTGTCACTCATCTTGATGAGCTGTCGTCTTTGAAACGGCATCCATCCAGAGGTGTCTGGCATCTATAAAGCTCACATCAGGTGTCGGAGAAGCGAGTAAATTGTCTGTGCTCACCTCTCAGGCAATCTGCAATAAAACGCCAATGCTAGTTTTCACCTTTGCTTTTGAACAGCTTCCGTTCCACACGTTTAGCATGTAGTTAGCTCTTTAATGCTGTTGTTATTGCTTTGACTTTACTGCACTTGACTGCACTAAAAGGCAGCTTACCACTTTGTATCCACGGCACAAGATGTATACGCTGCAAAAGAACAACAGCGGCTCATCTCCTGTGATGACAAAGCTTCCAACCTTTACCATCCCTATTTCAACCTTACAGTGATTTGATACAAAAAGGATGCATATGATATAGACTTAAATTGCTTTGGCACTTGAATCCCTGTGGTACAAAGTGGTGCATAAAGATAGAAATGATTGTACGTACCAGGCCGAAACTTGACTATCGATTTCTTCTTTCGATAATGCATTAATTAATGAATTAATTAGTCTCCTGGTTATTCCAGGACTCCTATATCTTAATGTAGAGCAACAGGACACAAAACAACCACTTAAATTTGCTAACTTAGACTGCTGAAGCCTTTTTTTCAATGTATTTCTGCAGAGCAACAACCCTGGGTTTGACCCCCATTTTTTTCCATTTCTTGCTGTGTAGTCGCTCTACAAAGGTGATGCTTCACAGCCAACAGGAGGAATGATTGATAACTGCAACCAACGACTCTTTCATCGTGCACATGACATGTGAGTGCTGTGTTAAGACAGACTTGAAAAAATCGAAACCTATCCTTATCTGACCCAGTCTTATCTCATTTTGGCATCCCAGTGTTAAGACACTCTGCGAAGAAAAACCGCAACAGAATCTATTCACATCATTGAGAATTGTTATCCTTTACATACTTCGTTCTATTCCTGCTTAAACCATTCACCACTTACATTTGTAACACTTTTATGTCAGATAATGGGAGTACCAGGTGCTGACGTCTGCTCAGTGGTTACCATGGTAGTGCATTAGCCTTGCACTGAAGATCTCCTGGAGGTAAATGCATGTATTATATTACAGGTGTAAGAGCCGTCATAGCCTGTATGTTTACTACATATTGACAGCTTTTTATATTTATATATATATATATAAGTTAATTGTACATTCTTTCTGCTACTGTGAATGCAGTTTGTATGAATAGTTTTAGATGGAATTATAGATGATAGAATAGAATGTTTTGTGTCCTTTGTATTGAGTGTTTCTCATGGTCTTTAAAAGAGCACTCCACTGATTCAGCGTTACACTTCTATAACATTTTCAGACTCAAGATGGACAGTTAAAAAATCTGATTAGGGATATTGATAATTAACCGTTTAACTGTTAACCAACATTAAGAATTTTGACCAATTAATGCTATCAGTTAAACGGTTAAAAGAAATATTAAAAAATAAATAAACGCTAAGCAAAACTCAGAGGAACGTCTTGTCGCCTAAAGGAGAATAGCTGGTCCACCTTAACAGCCCACCTTAAACGAGCCTGAGCTGTTGTTGCAAGACACGGGAGCTTGACTTGGGTCTTCAGTAGCATTTATTCGCCAACAAATAAACTGTGCACACACTGCACTGCTACGTTCACAGCTATAACATTACCGATATTTTCATACTCACCATCACACACACGGCCGGTTGGATACTCGCTAATGTTACACCGGGTTGACAGAGTACACCTGGCAGACACACAGCTGATCACCTTGTAGCTAAACCAGTTGATGAGGTGGAGACTTTTACTGGGAAAGTGGCTGCATGTGTACACGACAATACATGCAGCATCGTGGCTGCTACAGTAACTCTCCTGTGTCTGGTGAACTGGGGACACAGTTGTCTGTTTTGCGCATACACTGCAGCTGGTGATAAATGATGGATTTAACCTGTTTGTGCATCGGCTTATCGTTGCAGCTGGGCGGCTTGTTAGGCACTAAAACCACAGCACCGCTGCAGGCGACGCACTTATCTTGTCAGTTAACGGTAAATGATCGGTTAACGAGGGTCGGCTATTGGTTAGAAAAAAGAAAAAAAAATCTAAATTAGCATCCCTAAACCAGATATATCATCGTTTTTTTATTCCACACATTCTTCTTGCACCTATATTACCCACAATGCAACTTGACCGCTGACAGTTTGATCAAAGACTCGGGTGTGTTATGTTAGTAGGGGCTAACTTAGAGCCGAGCCGAGAGGAGCGGGCTACAGCGCTCTAGTAAGCTCACTTTTGTGAGGGACTAATCAGAAGATCGGCAGTTCGATTCCCGGCTCCTCCAGTCCGCATGTCAATGTGTACTTGGGTAAGCCCAAATTGCTCCCGGAGGCTGCGCCATCGCTGTGTGAATGAGCATTGAGATTATCCCAATGAGGAGGTTGGCACCGCTGCCATCAGTGTATGAATGTGTGTGTGAATGGGTGAATGTTGACATGTAAAAGCGCTTTAAGTGGTCGGAAGACTAGAAAGGCGCTATATAAATTCAAGTCCATTTACCATGGATTACCATACCATAAAATTTCTTTCATGTTCAAACTCTTCAGACCCTGTGCTGTATGCGAGGCAAATCGAAAAAAGCTCAAATATGATGCAGCAGAGGCCAAAATATCCTGAGTTTGAGTCCTTAGTATTTGTCAGCCCCCAAAACACTGGATCTTACATTTCCTGTAATGCAACTGGATAGCGTGCCCAATGCTTTTGCAGGCTGAGCAGTTCCCCCCATGAGGAATAAACTGAACGTGATGTGTAAAGTCTGTGGTGTGTCCGCTACGGATCTTCAAATCACATAATATAAAAATACACATCATACAGTAATCCTGTTTAATATCTAACATCTTGGACAACAGAACACTCAGCTCATATATTAAGCAACTGATTTTGATGTTATGATGATTCATGTTCATCCTCAGCCACACTGTCATCAGACCACATTCACAATAAGATTCAGATCCCTAATTACTAAGCCATAGGACATCATTAATTAGCTCAAAACAATTTCCATCCCAGGAAAACAACCACCTGAAACTATTCTGAATTATGTATGATACATGAAAATGGCTCACACTGCAACAATTTGAATAAATTACCAGGGCTTAAGTTGATATCAGAGAAAATTAAGTGTTCTGTTAAGGATCAGAGGAAACAAACTTGCACCGACACCGCAGCATGTTAACCTGGTACATTTGATTTGAGTAAATACAAAGCACATTCAGGGAAAACAACAACTTGTATTAGATGAAACCTACCAGAGAACATTCTTATTCTGTAGTTTTATGTGAATACTTTTATTTTAGAGTCGGTGTTAAAGTTCATATGTGTGGTACTCTCACACATGGTAATCCTGGTCTGCTTGTTTACCCTACGTAAGCCTGTCAACAATAGATTGATGCTCCTCTGACATGACCTTTTCCATGTTGTGTGGAAATGATTAAGGGCATACTGTGATTTAACATTTGAGCCAGCATGCACTTTATTGATTGTGTCTTCACATCTGAAATCATTAGCCAGTGCAGACGTCTTGGAATATATTTGATTCTCTTTAGGTCACTTTTCATTCATCAGTGCGCAACGCTTTGTTACTAAGATATATAAATTCATTTGAATCATTTAATTGGACATGGCCATACGTAAATGTAATAAATTATGGTGATAATTTATATATTGTATGTCTTCTGGTGGAAAAACAATTTTCAACATAGTTAATACCTGGCATTGATTCTGCAACAATTTATAGCTTTGGTGACCGAAGACAGTTTATGTCAAAACAAAACAAAAATGAAGGACCAAACTCTCACAATGCAACCGCCAGTATCTTATTTGTTTACTGCATAAGAGCGGTGGTGATGGACGATGCGAATTGATGGCATTTCTCTTTCTTTCTATACTTTTTCCCTTATTTATGTTGTAGCCATAGACTGTATATAAGAAGTGGACGTAGTCACCATGACGTCACCCATTGGTTTGTGGACTGCCGGTTTGAAGCCTCGAGTTCAGCATTTTGGCCATCACCATCTTGTTTTTTGCAACCAGAAGTGACACGAGAGGGTGGAGCGAAGTACAGCTGGACCCTGAGTAATAAATTTTTAAGCAACCAAAAGGTTATAATTAAAGATATGGTCGGCTGAGTTTCCTCTTCCATTCTCCAGTAAACTTGCGCCGGCCACGCGTTTTGAGTTAAGGCTGGTGCACGCCAAGGGTAGAGTATGAGCAGGGAGGCAGGGAGGCATCTGATTGGTTCTTTCCAAGCGGACCGCGAGGCAGTGATTGGTAGACGTTTTTACAGGATTACAGCAGCTACAGATGACGGTTCTTTTCCGGTCCGTTTTCAGACCTCATAAGTAATGTATTGCTGTCGGGGTGTAAGACCATTTCAACCAATATAACAAATAGTCTATACTGGACAACATCGTCAACCCTGCCTTTAACTTTCATGAACTGAAAACACAGTGTGAAAGGGTTAAAGTTCTAAGGCAAAAACACGGAAAACTTCCAGACCGGACAACACCGTGGTAGCGACCTGTCAATCACAACGTAGCCACGCCCTAAAGCATCTCCTGCTTTATGGTCTATTTGACTCTAAATGGGACCATAATTTACTAAATGAATATCATGCTGTATTGAAGAAGACTTGAAACTAGAGATTGAGACCATAAACTCATGTTTACAATGTTTACTGAGGTAATAAATCAAGTGAGAAGTAGGCTCATTTTCTCATAGACTTCTATACAATCAGACTTCTTTTTGCAACCAGAGGAGTCGCCCCCTGCTGGACATTAGAAATAATGCAAGTTTAAGGCACTTCCCCATTGGCTTCACTTTACAGACCCAGCGGTGGCTCACTGGTTGTAGCACTATAATTCACAAGGCACTTATTGACCTCTCAGACAGGCATTATTGCTGAATTGGGATCCACCTTTAAATTATATTTATTGTGCTGCTAAACTCCATGGTGCATTCCCTTCTACAACAGCAGAATAGCACCAAATCAATTACAGAATTAAGGTCTTTGTATGAGATGTGAGGAAAGTAAACAAATGAAAAAGAAATCAATGGTTTTCTGTCTCAGTGTGGCTTTTCTACTTTGGTTTGTGCCTGAAAAAATAAGACTCTCCTTGGTTCGACTGTAGAGGTACAGTAGGATGAGGAGCCTGAACTGCTGCTCTGTCAGTTTTAAAAGAGCCTGTTAAGATGATTTGGGCGTGTGATTAGGATGTCTCAATGACTCCTCTGTGTGGAGATATTCCAGGCATATTGAGCAGGAAGGAGGCCCTGGGAAATGCCAGAGGTATATTATATCTGGGATTACAGCGTCTGGGAATGCAGATATCACTAGGAGAAGCTGCAGGACATTGCCTGCTCTGTTTAGCCCCCAGCTGCCACAACACGTTTTTAGTCAAATAAAAAGATGGATGGATAAATGGTCAGTTTTGTCCCAACACACATGATTCATCATGGTTTTAACACCAAAGGGTTTCTTTAGTTTGAAATATGCATACAATAAGTGGCATAACATATTTGTAACCCCTTTTTAAGTATGTTTAAATGTGTTTGATGTTAAAGTTTTTCCCTAATGAAAAAAACACCCTATGTGTATTCTCAACCCTCCCTCACTTTGTTTGCTTGGATATTTTTGTTTTCAGTTCAGACATCAAAAGGCCAAAGTCGTCAATGTGAAAAAAAGGGGCACATATTTGTCTTAAACATCCATGAATTATAAGTACATGATTAATTATTCATGTCCTTGCTTGCTGTGCTAATGTGAACAAAGTGACCTTATTCTTCCTCTGCTTACAGTGTACCTCACATACAAGCTTTGACATTGCATGCCACACCATGCAGTGATTTAAAACTGTAAAGTTAAATGCACCATTACAGCAAACACTGGTATTGTGTTGTGCTTTTTATTCTGATGCATTCTGATGTTTTGTTTTTTACATGCAAGTAAAGTTAAGTGAGAATTGTCCATAGATGATCTTTAAAGAGGGAAAATAACAACAGTGGTGGGTGTGTTTCCCTTTAATCTCGGGCCAAGGGCATGATTGAAATGCTTTGTTTCCTATTAGATCCATGTAGATCCATCAGTGAGATGTCCTTATCCATTTGTTCATTCATTCATCCATCCAGAGTATAAGATAATGGCGTCGGTCAGCTGTTTGTCTTCTCTGTGGCTCATGTGTAGATCCTCTATCTATTGATTTTGATCGATTGGTTGATCTATCTTTAGGTCTGTCTGTCTGCCTCGCTATGGATTCAAAGTTAAAATACAACTCTGGCACATGAACATCCCATGAAAATGTCATGAAATCACATTTCTGACAATTAACACAGTTTAGTGGAGCAGCAGGCCTGCACGGTAAAAGCTCAGTTTTCCCTGTGGTGCACAGAGTATGAGTCATGATGAACCCCGTGCTGACTCCTCATGGTGAGCTATCGATCCACCACCGGGATCACCTTCTGGCCATCATCTGCAGGCCTCATTAGCAAGGGCTTATTAGCTGAGTAGGGCTGTTACAGTGTTGTGCAGATGAAACCAATAGTGAATGGGGAAAACACATTAGATCTTCTTTTGATCACCTTTCATTCCTTCCTGAATAGAATAAAATAGATAATTGAATAGAGCCCAAAAACAGATATAAGACACCTTGGCTGCAATGAAAGGAAATCCGTATGCGCAAATTTGGGCTTATCATTAAAACAGAAGCACATAAACAGGTTTTATAGTCATTATAGGCCTCTTTCATAGACCATCTATCACTTTTTGTTAAAAGAAGGGCTGTCAATCGATTAAAATATTTAATTGTGATTGATCGAATGATTGTCCACAGTTCATCGTGATTAATCACAAATGAATCAATCTTTTTATATCTGTTTAAAATGTACTTAAAGGAAGATTTGTCAAGTATTTAATACTCTTATCAACATGGGAGTGGGCAAATATGCTTGCTTTATGCATATCTATGTATATATTTATCATTGGAAATTAATTAACAACACAAAACAATGACAACTATTGTCCAGAAACCCTCACAGGTACTGAATTTAGCATAAAAAAATATGCTCAAATCATAACATGGCAAACTGCAGCCCAACAGGCAACAACAGCTGTCAGTGTGCTGACTTGACAATGATTTGCCCAAAACTGCATGTGATTATCATAAAGTGGGCATGTCTGTAAAGGGGAGACTCGTGGGTACCCATAGAACCCATTCTCATTCACATATCTTGAGGTCAGAGGTCAAGTGACCCCTTTGAAAATTGCCAAGACCGTTTTACTTTGCCAAAATTTAGCGCAAGTTTGAAGTTTTATTTAACCTCCTTCCCGACAAGCAAGTATGACATGGTTTGGATTGCTTAGGTTTTTTATTTTCATATGATGCCAGTATCTTTACTCTAGCTTTAAAACTGAGCCTGCTACAACCTCCAAAATTGCATTTATGTGTAAAAGAAATTAGTGGCATTAAAACGAATTTGCGTTAACACGTTATCGCGTTAACTTTGACACTAGCCCTAGAATAAACATTAACAGTCGTGAACGTGCATATTGTGTTGTTATAAATTTACATATTGATGTAACATGACATGTAATTTATGATTGGGTTATTGTGACATGCTGTCATTTGGCAAGTCTTTATTTATTTCTCTTAATTCATTCTTTCTGTTGTATTTAATTTAATTTGATTTGATTGCATTTAATTACTCCATTAGTCAATTTATTCACAATCCCTAAGGAAAAACAATATTTAACACAGAACAAAAATAAACAATATAGACAATAACTTCCCAGATGGAGAAAATAAAGATATTAATCTCTAAATAATCACCAAGTGATTCATTTTCAGTCACTGCTGCTCCTCACAATCCTCAATAGGCAAAAACCATTTCCCTCTTAATCTTATTAAACAAAGGCCTTATATATAAAGAATAATGTGAGGCGAAATTAATTTCATTTTCCGTTCCATTTAGATCACACAAATGACTGAGTCGGTCTTCCTCAGCAGCACCAAGATAATGTCCAGATCTGACACACAAGAGTGATGTCGTCTGTCTGATTCAGGCCCTCAGAGATCTTTTGTTCTTGTGCTATAACTCATAGAAATCTCTGAACAGAGGTCATTTTTACACAAGATTTGACTGCAGTTTGTGCTTACTCAGTTATTCATATCTGATTATTTCTTCTTGAATTCACAATTAGGTAGATATTTTATTGTATTATGTCACATTTTTCTTAACATTATACTATATATTCTTTAATATATTACAAATAATGATTATTAAAAGTCCTATATTTGATTTTTTTTTGTAAAATCTATTATAAATATTTAATATGAACAGATCCCTTTAAACTTCATGTAGATTTCCACAAAGCCAAACTGAATGGCCATTATATAAGTACAGGGGAAGGTCTGCATCACTGATGGGGGCTGATTGTTATCATCATCGTGATTTGAACTATTTTAAACATATTTTCAATTCAATAATCTTACAACAGTATTTAATACAGACTTCTAAATAACATTCTACTATTGTGCGATTACTGGAAAAACAACCAAGATATGCCACTAACAGCACCCTATGAACTCTCAAGTACAGCACAGGCTAAAAGATGCAGCGACGAAACGATGAAAACATTCAACCACCAGAGAGTGACAGCTAGGCAGGGAGGCAGAGGGAGAGCAGCAACAGTAACAGAGACAGAAATAAGACAGCTTTGGCACTTCATACTGTATCAATCTTTCAGCAATGGCTACAGAACTATTACATTAAAAACCAAACAACGCTGGCTCAAAGATATGTCACATTAGAACATGCAACAGCTGTGGTCATCCTCCACTGGAATTTGCATTTTTAAGAGTCAGGAAGTAGTCTAGTCAACATATTGTAGCATAGCTATGGGTGTCTCACATTCCTCCTTTGGCAGAAATAAGTTTTACACAGCTTAATTAAGATCAGTCCGTTTTGGTAGAAATGTGGGTAGCTTGTTATGGGGTATGCTTCTTAACGCATGTATAGACGAATCAGGCGCTCTCAAACAGTGCTGCCAATACTGCGGTGGCACTGTGGGACTGAACCCATTTACACTGACAGTAATTGTACCGTCGGCAGTCGCCTCTTCGACAGATGAAGGTTGTCATATGAATGTAGAAGTTATTCAGTCTAAAAAAACTCGTTAGAAATTGGTTATGACCGAGAGGCAACCACCGGTGCTGAGAAATGGAACCAAGTGCCAAAGTGCCAAAAACTGCAGTTCACTGATTGGCTACTTGAGGCTGGTTCCAAAAGCGAATCAATCCCCATAGACCTCCATGTTGAAATGTTCAACTTTACAGCAGAAATAAACATGTTTACAGCCTGGTACAAAAAACAGTTTTGGTCTCTATAGCTAATATCTCCATTCATAACAACTGTACTGGGGGTGAATTTCTATATAACTCCCCCATTTAAATTATATTAAGGCTTAAAGTTCGACATAATTTAGAGCGTGGCCGTTTTGAGTACACAGGTGGTTGCCGTACCAGGTTGTTAGCTACTAGCTGTCTGCTCTGCTGCGTCACCCGGATCGCCTCAGCTCCGTCGATCCACCTCTTTTTTGGATTAGTCTGGAGTTAGGCTGTGTCGTCACTGCCAAGATGGCAACGGCCGGAGTGACCCAATTTGAGCTTCATATCAGCTCTTCAGAGGTGACGTAATGGAGACAATGACCATTTTTTATACAGTCTATGGTTATGACACAGACTTTGTGAAAAAAATAACTTCAACGTAATGCTTCTGTATGACCGCCACAGCGTAGTTGTGAAAATGTTGTGTGGTTAATCTAATTGAACCCAACAGGCATGACTTGCTAGCTAAATCATTAAACTCTGCGACGTCTTAATCAGAAGAAATGCATCATTTAACACAAGTCGGAGGCAGTGATATTTTGGCAAGGAAACATAGTGCCAAAACAGCAAGACATCAGTGGGATGGCACCTCACCATTGGCCCATTATAGCCAGATCGTTTAGTTCTGTCTTTATCGGTTCCTCGTCGGCCCTTTGTTGGCATGCTGCTCAGAATGTGACCAAAACATTAGGATTTGATATCCCCTTTTTACCCAAAGATTCAGTTTATTGTTGGAGCAGCTGGAACAGCACAGAACAGAAAAGATGTCTAGCCCTCTGTTAAGACTGGACTACATTTTGTTGAAAAATTGAAGTTTTGTAGATTACAGCCTATATTCAATGACATTTTAGGATTATTTTTCAACATGCAACAGGTTCTACAGGATTTTCTACAATTGAAGTGCTACTGCAGTAATAGCGGCTTGTCTACAGTACTTCCACCTACAACCCAGTATACATAGTGGCAGTGGTAATGTAATGTATTCAGTGCATTCTCACTAAATCAGCCAATCAGATTTCATCATGAAACCACCAAGAAACTTCTTTAGCATAAATGTCAGTTCTCTGACTATGGCCTTTTCTCCCAAAAAAAAAATAAGACTTCTGCTTTGTTTTTGGATTCATTGGTGGTTGTATTGTATTGGTGTATTGTTTTTTTTTTAGCACTAACATTAACTAGTTTATAAGTTATAGCATTTTCTCTGCTAGTAGCTTGATAAACAAATCTTACCTCAGAATTGAGTATGCAAGTTCTTGACCTTGGAAATAATAGTTTCAAAATTAATTTGAAAGAATTAACTTATATGCTCAAGTTTTCAAGTAGCTAATTGGTTTCAAGTAGCTCATTTTCCATAAAGCCTTTGCAAAATGATTTTATAATGTAGCATTAGGCCTTTTTTTTAATGCTCACATTGAGTCGATCTGCTACTTAAAGCAACAGCTGTGGTTCAGACATACGCCTATTAATTTCGCAGCGCTGGGTAATTCTAACCGACCCACTGAGACTCAAAGCAACACATATGCACCTCGGAGGAGGTCCAGTCCGTCCCTCTACTGAGACTATCACACAGCCAGACGCCCAGGCTGTCCACTCTGACTAGTAATGTAAGATAAAAGTACACATTACACCTCTGTCTGGTGAATATTTGCTTTGTCTCCTATTCACTTTATACTTGAAGTCTGTACTGTACAACTGACACATTCATGCATGTGTTTCTTGTTTCGGTGCTCCTGCAGACTCTGATCAGACTTCACTAATGCGTTTATGTCCGGCAAGCTAGACCAAGGACCAATCAGCGTCCCGAGAGGAGCTACTGCACGTACGGGCGTGGCTTAGGTGAGTGTAACGACACGGAGTGGCGACTGTTCTTTTGAAACAACAATGGCGACTCCTGAAAACATTAAAGTAGATGCAATAGCATCAGTTATATCAGAACTGGAGAGTATTTCTTCACTGAAAGAAGAGCAAAGAACGACACTAACGGCTTTTCTTGATAGAAAAGATGTTTTCGCTCTTTTCCCGACTGGCTTCGACAAGAGTTTGATTGACAGATGGTTCATCCAATCACCCGCCAAGTATTTTCTGAAAGTCACTGCCCTTTTCCAAACAGCTTTCAATGACGGCATTTCAGATGGTTCTGTGTAATAAACCACCTGGTGGGTCGGGTTAGGCTAATGTACCTTCATACCAGTATAACTAACCAAGCGGTTTTCTCTATGAGCATGGGGCTTACTCTTTATTATTTTGTTGTGTAAAGATATTGACATTGACTGAGCTGAGCCAATTATGTGATGTATTGTTGTAACTGTTTCTGTTGAGGACTTGACTCATGTTTAAGTGCTGCGGGATGAACAAAAGACTCAGTAACAGTGTGGGTGAAGAAACTGTAGAGAGCTGACTTCACATTTCTTGAATAATACAGTTGCTGCTGACAATTCCTGTTCAAGGTACCTAAACTCTATAACCACCTAAAAACTGTTAGATCTAACTTTGACTGAAGACTAAAGTATTTATGATGTCATATAGTGGTCCAGGGGTATATGATGCTAACCATGTGCAATGGAAACATCTTCAGAGCATCTTAGTTGCACGTATTGAACATGTTTAATATTTGCGATTTGAAATCCTTGCGAAAAGGATGGACTTCCGAGCTGATCGGGGAATGTAAAAAACACTCTGGAAAGATAATCTTTAGAACCATAAAAAAATCTGGGCTTTGCTGACCATTGTCGGGAGAGGGGGTAAAGGGTGTAGTGTGTGCCGAGCGTGCAAAAACTAACATTGCTAATTCTTCCTGTTGTCGTCCGCCATATTTGTTTACGTTAAGGTCACGTTTGATCAGTAGAGATTTTGAAAGATTTCCTGGGTTCTTGCTGTTCACGAACGGAATCTGTTAGTGTGTGTTGTGCTGTTTTGGCCAAATTGTTGCTCTCTATTGGAACAAAACTTAACATAACGTGTCGTTATGTGTGGGGTCGCTCACATTTTCAACATCTGTTAAGATTTGAAAAATCTTTTAGTGTGTGCCAGCATTAAGGCAAAAGTATCAAAAGACATACAGCTCTGTCTTTTTATAGACTCTGAAGGACTAATCAAACAGTTTGAATCACTTTGTCACAGCATTTTCCCTTTACATTTCACAACCCTGAATTTGCCAATTCAACTGTTATCAGGCCACTCTATAGGCATTATCAGTCGCTATAAGCAACATAGATGTGGGTCAATAGGGGCCTACTAAGCCTTCACATAAAATTCAAAGGGAAACTTAAAAGCAACACGTTCTAACATGTTGTAAAACTGAATGAAATGTCACGCTTTGAACACAAACAAAAAAGGCTTCTTTAGGTTTAGGCAAAAAAAACAGGTTGGTTTAGGCAATAACACTACAACAAAAAAAACACTTGGTTAAGTTTAGGGAAAAACACTGTTTTGGGTTAAAATAACTACACGAAGGCAACTACACGTTGTCTGTTTTACATGGGATGAGAACTCCAGTCTTCTGGTTGAAAACCATATGTTTTGTGTCCCATCCATCGATCCTATCTGCCACCCCATGGAGTTTCACACTGTCTAAGCCACAGCGCCTGACTTCCGCTTCTGCTCCTGTCATAATTACTACGTTCGCTAGAGGTCGCTGTTGTGTTTTTTTTATACCTTCTTTCCGTGATCTACCATGTGAACAGACGATAAAATCTACTAGTGGGTGTAGTAGGCCCCTATTGACCCACATCTATGGGGCTTATAGCGACTGATAACGCTTATTAAATACCCTGACAACAGTCTAATCGGCTGCCTGAATCATGGCTAATTGCACTTTTAGTGCATTTTAAAGTTGATTTTAACAAGCCGCAGCTGTAGCTCCGAACACCACAAAAACACACAGCGGAAGTGTTTGTATGAGATATTATGAGATGCAGCCGGCTTTAATACTCAAGAGAAAATCTCCCACATTATAACGAGATGCTTTTCTTGTTAGATTTTCTTCATTATAACAAGACAACTTCTCCTTCGTCTTCTAACAAAGTTTTCTCTTTGTTAAAAGAAACACACTCTTTGATGTTGTTAGAGTGTGATGAGCCGGTTCTGTGCTGCCACAGGTAATGCATTATTTGTGGCTGGTGAAGTTAAATTGGGGTAAAAGCATCTTCATAAAAATAAGACCAACACAACACCTCTGCCCCATTGAAAGCATTGTGGGTTTTGGAAATAAAAATAGGCTGTGTGATTTAGGCAAAAATATGCAGAAAGAGGCTGAGGAAGATAATTTCACACAGCTCAAGTAGGCTACACTGTATGTCATGATCTGACTTAAAAATGATGGAATTAAAGCTTCTGCACCTCCTCTTGGCTCTGTTTTCAGGCTTTAAAAAATCTAGCCCGTGACGGGAGACTTTGGCCAATCACAGGTCATTTCAGAGAGAGAGCGTTCCTATTGGCTGTTCATTCAACGGAGGTAGCTGTCAATCACTCACTTCTCATTTAACAGCTAAACAGTACACTACAAGATATTTCTGAAAACATTTGAGGTGAGAAATAGGCATTAGATTAAAAGAATATTGATTCATATTTCATCAGTGCTGCCTAGTTTGACCGGAGTTTGCGAGTGATTGACGGCTGCTCAGAGACGGCAGGCTCCAGCTCAGCTCTGATTGGATGTTTTTCTCTGGTCTGTGAAATCTTGCAGATGCCATTAGGAGCACCGGAGGACACCGAAGCACTTGATTTTTTTTCAGATTACCTGTCTCATGCACTACTGTCAGGATATAGTGACAGTTTTATAAAATTAACTTTTTTAAATCATATTTGCTCCATTTCTACCCAATGCAGCTTTAAGTAAAAAAACGATTCAAAATAGTAAAAGTTGCACATAATTAGTAGATATAAATTAGCACATATTAGAGGGGCTGGACGATTTTGAAAAAATATATCTAGGAATGCACCGATTCAAATTATTCAATCCCGATAGCGATAGCGATACCTGGTATTGCTATCTGTATCGGGATTGAATAATTTGAGTACCGATCCGAGTTCCAGTTGGTGTTTAATGAATAAGCTGTATGCCTCACTGTGTGGAAGTGACTGGGATCATTCTTTAATGTGTGAGGCAACATCAGGCTTGACTTAAACATTGCTTTCCTAACTTTGTAAAACAAAATGCAACAAATAAATACAGTACATAGATATAAATTTACCGAATTGTTATTTATTATTAAAATAATAAATCGTACACCAACAACTTGGTAAAAAAAATCTTCAAACTGAACATGAATTACAATTCAAATGTAAACCTTTTTAATGCAGCAACAAATTGGTCAAAACTTAAACAGGAATTAAAATTCCAGTATGTAATGTATATAGTATATAAACATAGAACTGAATTGAATAGGTCGGCCCCATAGTCAATGATAACCGATCCAAATATTTGAGTCAGTATCGGCCTGATATCCGATCTGGTATCGGTATCGGTGCATCCCTAAAAATATCTATTTTGACTGATAATGCAATTGTGATATGATTCGCGATATTAGGGTATGATCAGTTTTTACATAATTACATAATATAATGCAATATAATATTATGTGTGTACCAGGAAATATCTGCAATACCACAATATTCATTTTGGTATTTTGACACCTTTAACACATATCGAGATTTCGATAAAATGTATTAATTGTGCAACCCTATTATTTATTAGTGCGTGTATGCACGTGCGTGCTAAAAAGCCTGATCAGAGGTCAGTTTGACAGAACTTTATCATATTACTGCCATAGTTTATTATCATCATCAAAAAGACACTGAAACAGCCAGCTGTGAGTTTTGTGGACTATAAAAGACAATAATAAAAGAGTCTGTAAGTCTCCTCCGTCTACACCACCTACCTCCAGGTCCCCCCCTTCACCTCCAGGTACACCAACATGTGTCTCTAACACAGCACCACTATGCTGCGGTGCGGTGCGCATTAGGTAGGTAGGATGCGTAAATCCAGAGGCCAGTCTGCTGCGCGCCCCTGGATCTCTGGAGTCGAGCAGCTCGAGTCGCAGCAGCAGTGACTCCACTCCAGGTTTTGCCGCCCTGCCCTTGTGCGCTCTGCTCGCTGCGCGGCGTGCGTCTCCGTTGCATTTCGCTTTTCCTCCTCCTCACACTGAACACGAACAACACACACAACACAGGGCTGCTGGAGAAGAAGAAGTTGTTGTGCACACAGAGAGAGAGAGAGCACCAGGTAGTCTTCCTCTAACGGATTTGGAGCAACTCGTCGGGGTCTTTTTTTTTTCTTCTCTTTTTTCGAGGTGGAAGAGACGAAGCTTTTCTTTGCAATGAGGTGGACGTGCCAGTATCTAAAGTGAGGATTTTTTCTTTATTTTGTTTTTTTAATGAACATCTGACACATCTTTGCTGCTCCACTGGAGAAATCTATCAGTTTTTTTTTCTTTTCTGACTGGAGCTCCTATTTCTCTGTGAGACACTATTGAAGGATTTCACTGATGTATGCGATGTGGAGGCTGCAGGTCGCCTTCTGTACTGTGTCGGTGCTGCTGCTGTCCCTGTCATCATCTGCTGCTGCTGCTGCTGCTGCTGAGAGCAAAGCGCGGAGCTGTAGCGAGGCGAGGCAAGCTTATAACGCTAAAGGATTCAGCCTCGTCGATGTGCCTCATCAGGAAATATCAGGTAGGCGAAATAACCCCCCTTCACCACCACCACCACCACGTGTCATGTCTGCTTTAGCCCCCCTCAGATTAAACACATTGAACCTGAACTATGTGATCTCCCTCAAACCTTTGAGCATCTCACTCCTCACCCAGTCACCAACATCATCCTCTTTTTATCAGAGCATCCAAACAGAGTCAAAAGTCTGTTTCTTTTTGCAGCATTTCATGATAGACATTGACAAAACATTTGTTTGTCTAATTGCAAGTATTTTAATAAATCAAAGGCATGTCATTGCAGTAGAGTGGAACTATATACATGTTTTATTTTTGCTATTTATAAGGCAGTATTGATCCTCTCCTTGTCCACTCAGAGCAAGCTGCATTTCATTCATTATCTTCCATTAACAGTGGATTTAAAATCCAGACTATACAGCTAAAATGTTCCACCTGTCATGTGGCACATTAATTATCCATATCTCCATCTCTGTATAGTTGAAAGATTTGTTTCATGTTTTTTTTTAGCTTTTAAATGTTAAGAGTTTAAATTGAAACCAATTCACCCTAACATATAGGTTAAAACCCACATCTGCTTTTGGACCATTACAGAGGTGTTCGTCTCCTCAAAGAGGTGGCTTCACCCACAGCTTATAATATGTAACTCATTTAACACCAGATTCATGTGAGACGTCAGTATGTTATTTTTGCAGTCACCCAAATGTGAGATCATTCATAAAAAAGAGTTGCTTTATTAAAATGGAGACAGACTAACTTCACGACCAGAAGAGAATATGTTGTGAAAGTAGCATACCTGTTGCTCGCATTCAACAGAAGAATCATGGAGCTTGTTGTGTTGTACTTGGCTAAATAGTAAATGGTGTTTACCAGTAGGGGGCTGTATGCACTCAGCACGAAACAACTCCTTTTTGCTGAGGGTTCCTTCTTCTTTTCCATATTCCTTAAGGCTACAGCTTAGGTTTTAATTCATGCGCTTTGGTACAGCAGAGATACGGGGTTTTATTATCTCTTGCGTGGTGGTAATCACATTTATGGTCAAAGCAGGGTAGGAGATTAGTCAGTAAACATAGTCAGCTTCATGAGAGGGAAGAGGGGAAGCATGGAGGCCTGAAGTTAATCCCCCTTTTGCCTCTTACACACAAAATAGAGATACTGTATTGGTAATTGGCAGTGTCAGCCAGTAATGATCATAGAGCCGCCTTATTTGCCTTAAACAGGGTTTTGGGCTGGATGGGTATTTGATAGTTTTGTTACCGATTGTGCGTGTAAATCTGTGTGTGTGTGATATCCTTGCATTACGAATACTTCGTCATCATCTAAGAATTATAAGTCTATGAGGCAAATTTTCAAGTTAGTGCCCTTATTAACTAGTCAGATCTTTTTCAGAATATACCAGATGATGAGTTGCTATAATGCAGACAAAAATAGGACAATTTGTATGCTCAGAAAATACCGAGGATGGTACATTCACCAGGATAATCTGTATCTGGGGCTGTAGTAAAATATGCTGAAGCGAAAAGGAAAACTTTGTTCCCACACTTATCCTGCTCCGGTAGCAACACGTACTCAGCATCAACTCAAAACGAGACATTTTCAGCAGACTATTCAAATAAAAAGACCAGACACTGTACTTAAAATAATTAATGTCCATAGTCTTTTTTTGTATTATATCATGTAAGTGTTAAACTCTTACATGATAGGCTTTTAAAAGTAGTAATACAGCGCTGCTGCTCTGTTATTTTTATTTCATTATTTGTCTCTCATATGACAAAAGCGCAGGACATGGTGGCTTCTGATGTTGCAGTCAAGTGTTGTAAAGTGATGGTTTGTGATTGAATGCAGCTTTGTACAGTGGATCCAAGTATGTGAACTAGCCCCAAATATGTTTTAGCATTGCAGGAATCTTACGTGCAAATAATAGTAATTAATAGTCTGCTGATTCAGTCAAGACATTTGCACAACATATCTAGTGAAGAAATAGGAACATTTCACAATGTGCTGTATATCTGGATTACTTATTAAAATCCCATTTGATTATTTTATCCTGAGACAGAATCTTGGACTTAGCTTGTGCAGCTGCTTTGTATTTAGTTTAACAATTCTTGTAGGAGTGAAAATCATGTTGTTTTCCAGTATTTGACTAGAGTGTATTTGTTAGGGGGATTTTGCTCCACGCTGGACGGGTTCCATTTACTGCACCTAGAATTTCGGTCCTGTCAGATAATGATTATAAATTATTTGGAAATATTTGGCACATACTTTTATTATGTAGAGTTTTCAGCATTTATTCTACTATGTTGTGTATAATCTGCCGTCTACTTGGAACTTCAGCAAGTTAAAGTCAGCAACAGAGGTCTGTTGGTCATGCTATAGATCAAGATGCTTCTTGGAGCCGCGATCAAATCCTAATTACAATTCATGTACAGCCTGTACACTGTGTGTAATTGGATTTTGTTGTCTCCAAATAACCGTTGCATAAATACAACAGAAGTTAGATATAGGCCTCGGGAGATGTGATAGTAGAAAGCACTCAATTATGCCTAATTAGCTATGCTAATAGAAACGTGTGGAAAGCTGCATGTGCAGCGTTAGCGCTCATCCCTCCATCATTTGCCATGTCATGCTATTCTGCCTCCAGATACTAAACACACAGGTTTAATACTCCTGCAGAGGTGGCTACCTCAGGTTGAAAGCTTCCATTTGCATAAGCTAATTATTTTGACAGCCACCGACAAGCTGAGCTACATTATTTAAGAGGTGACAAACACAGATGTGTTTACACAGATGTTAGTTTCTGCCTACGTAAATACAATAGGCTAATTATTGAATCCACTTTTTAATTTTTAATCAAACATAAATGTCAAACAACTCATAGAAGATGAAAAAAAAATACAGCTTTTTATTTATTTGTGTTTTATTCTGAATAGAAGTTTCTTTCTTTGCATGTTGGTCAGAACCCTTTTGAATGAGCACATTTACACAGCTACTATCTAAACTTTGAAGGCCATCCATTATTGAAATATTACAGCAGTGTTTGAATGGGTCTCATGGGCTCCGGTCAGAGTCATAAAACTTATCCAGAACATAAAGAACCTGGTAAACCATCAGAGCTGAAACCCCAAATCGATGTTTCAAGGATTACAGCAGGATGCTAGGTCAGTTCTCTGTGGCTTTTGCTCTCTTTTTATCTAAATCTGTAAAGTTGTTGTGAGAAAGATATTGTTTCTGTACTTTTCATTCAATGTATAACTACCCTGGATGTTGTTTTTTTCCATGACATAGTTGCTGGGTTACTAACAACCCTTACGGCTGCTCGATTATGGCAAAAATCATAATTAAGCAGGCAAAATAACTCATCGCCGCACTGAGAACCATCCGTCCCAGCTGACAGTTGCGCCGAGCGAGGGCCAGCCAGTGCTGCGGAGAGTTCCCACGAGGGGATCCTCCCACGCCGTTGTGGCTGGCTAGAGCGGGGCACATGTGCACCGCCGTAAAGAAAAAGGGGTGCGGCGGATTTAAAACATCCATTCATAAGATTGTGAAACAGAATGTGAAACAATTATCTTTTTATGTCGATTATCTTGTTTTCATAATCGTTGGAACCAGTAATTGTAATTGAAATTTGATTAATTGCACAGCCCTAACAACCCCTCACGATTACAACTGTTACACCGGTAGAAGGCAGAAATATTTGGTCTCCTGCCTCAGACACAGTCAGATTAACGTATGGGGTTTTGCCATGAAGAGATGTAATGCATGCTCAGCAGTATAACACTTTGCTGCTGCTTAGCAAATTGTCTTCATACACGGTTTTATTGCAGAATTGAAATAAGTCTTTGTTACTGATGCAGACATAATGTAATTGGCAGAGTTGGCTGACTTGGTTAGAGGTCAACCATACTACCCACTTCATTGATTAAAGAGTGCTACTTTCTCTTTCCGCCTAAGGACTCTTGAGTGCCTCAGACCATACGGGAGTGGTGGGAGGTAGAGGCCAGTACGAAAAATCTTGCAGGCTTTAGACTAGTTTTCATGCAGTTCGAGGTGTCTCGGAAGAGTGCCAGTATTCTTTGCAAAGAGCAGGTGGGCAGGATAGAGTGGTGGTGCTGAAAAATGCCTATAACTGGCTGCTGGACAGCTTCATTAAACTCCACCAGGTCCAGCTTATGATTCCTGCGCTCTCGTGTCCATGTTGTCAGTGTACCATCGCCTGCCTGGTGTTTCACACAGCAGTCAGCCAACAGTACAGCTTGCCTGTGAAGATCACCCCTGTGTGCATGTGTCAGACGTTAGTTATAGTGTCATGCACACAATGCTGCTTGATTGTCAGCCCTTTGTTCATAAACACAGCGTCTCCTGAATGCTTCAGTCATGCCCTGGCAGGGAGCTCTTGCTCCGAGGCTTTGCCGTTAATATCAACATCTACTTACACAGAGCGGAGGGGATTCTCATGGGTGGACTCGGCTCTTTGCTTCGGCTTTGAAACAAAATCACTTGATGTGCTGCAGTTCTTATTAATGCAGTGCCCCGCTCTTATATTTCCTTTCTCAAGAATAACAATTACCTATGGGGTTCATTGGTAGCGACTTTAAAGAATATTATTTGATTTGTATTTAACAGAACAGTTATTAGCTGGTACGCAACCCAGCATACTTTTTCCTCTTGTGGATTCCTGAAGCTGCAACTCTCTCTGCTTATCACTGTGATCTGCACTTTGCAGGTTGTGAGACGCATGCAGTTCCCCAATTCCCTTAAACTCAACCCAGATATCAGAAGTCTTTTGCTGTTTGTTCTTAAATGAGGGACCCTTGTGAACCTTCTGTATATACGGCACAGTTAATGTTGCAAACATTTGAGCTTTCTCAACACAGACATCACTGTAGCTCTTAAAATAAACCCTCTTACAACACTTATTATCATCTAAATGTAAGATTCTTGTGAGGCTGCTATACTGTGGATGTACTTTATCAGAACTTTAAAACTACTAAGTCTTGTATTCATATGTATTTGTAAAGCAGGATTAAGCTCATGTTTTTACATATTAGATTCATGAATTAGGGCATCGGATTTAATTTGTTGTAATTGCAAATGATTCAGGAAGATGATATAATTTATTCATAATAAGTACAGTTTATTATTGCCGTGTTCCCTTCAGATTCCATTCGCAAGAAAATAAGCATTTCAGATTTGAAGCTATTTAGAAATATAAAAAAAAACTACAAACTATCTGTCTCATCATTTCTGTCAAGTGACACAATGTAGCGCAGAACATGTGGTGACAGCCTACTATGGTTAAAGCTGCAGAGGGTAGTAATGGAGCTGGAGGCTTGCCGTCTCTGAGCAGCTGTCAATCACTCGCAAACTCGGCAGCGCTGATCAAATATGAATCAATATTCTGTTACTGTAAAGCCTATTCCTCAACTAAAATGTTTTCAGAAACATCTTGTAGTGTACTGTTTAACTGTAAAATGAGAAAGTCTGTGACCTGGCAGCCATGTTGAGATCAGTTGAGGAAATGGCAAGAACCGCCCGCCAGCCGGAGCAAACTTTCTGATTTTACAGCTAAACAGTACACTACAAGATGATTCTGAAAACATCATTTGATCGGAGTTTGTGAGTGATTGACAGCTGCCTCTGTTGAATGAACAACCAATAGGAACGCTCTCTCTCTGAAATGACCTGTGATTGGCCAAAGTCTCCCGTCACAGGCTAGATTTTTTAAAGCCTGAAAACAGAGCCATGAGGAGGTGCAGAAGTGTAGTTTTCTCTCAGAGCACTTGAAAGAGTATTATCGAATTTTTGCCCAATGATGCCTACTGCAGATTTATCTGGTTGAAATTATAACTAATTCAAGATGATACAATTTATTCATAATTCAAGTTGTAAGTGCAGTTTATTATTGCCGTGTTCCCTTAAGATTCCATTGCAAAAATCAGCATTTCAAGTTTGAAGTTATTTAGCAATGTACTGTACAAAAACTACTAACTACCTGTCTCATCATTTCTGTCAGGAATTTTAAATCACAGAATAAAGCAGAGACGATGTGGTCACAGTCTGTTATTAATCTTCTGCATATTGTCACAAAATACTGTAATCGTCTGTTTGTTTCACGGTTCTAGTTTGAATTGACTTTACATGCAGGGCAGGTATGCAAAAATACATTTGGGGGTAATTTTAGGTGTGTCTGCAGCCAGATGCCTAATCACAAAATAATGGAATGACATGAGACCTTTAGTGAAAGTGTGGGAATACTACTCTAAAAGCCCTCGCCTAGCAAATATCCATATAAAAATTCTGTAGGGCATTTTTTTTCCAAAGCCCATTAAGATGCTCTTGGCTCTGCCAAATTGGAAATAAGTCTCTTGCCAGCCTGTATACATCTTCAGAGAGAACGGTTAATGAGATGTGAGGGAGATTAGGCTGTGCGTTGGTGTGTGTGTGCGAGCTCGTGTTCGTGCTCGTGTGTGCAGGCCTGTGTGTGTGTGTGTGTGTGTGTGTGTGTGTGTGTGTGTGTGTGTGTGTGTGTGTGTGTGTGTGTGTGTGTGTAGCAGTTTAACCTCATTTTCCCCATCTTTCTTTCGCTCTGCACCTCTATTGTAGTAGAAAATGACAAAAGTGTTTTGTTTTTCATTGGGCGAGACAGATTGTAGTATGCGCGGAACATCCAAATGAGTTTCAATGTGAATCATCCAGCTGTGCTTTTGCGCTTTTTGTCAGATATGGCAAATGAAAATATTCGGCAGTTGTCTTGACCTGAAGAATGTGTCAACCGTCTGCAGGCGTTCATGCCTGCAATGCATATGGTCTGCAAGCTTCCTGGCAGCCGTCCTTAGCACCATGTTTGGTGTTTTCTGAGTAGTGTGAAAAGCCTCCGGCTGGCGTAGGAGACTGCTATAGCACTTTTTCCAGTTTTCAATCAGCTGCTGGCCTAAATCAGTAATGGACGGTGGGATTAAGGATCGCTAGCCTCTCAAGCTTTGAAAGGAACTACAGCAAGAAGTCTATGTGATTGTATGTTTAGGGATTAGAAGTGAGAGCACAGAAAATAAACAAATATCCTCAGTAAAAGAGAGTGTATGAGCACGGAGAGCATCCTTGACTAACCATGTGTTGAAATCATGACTTGAGCGGTAACTCTGTGAGGGATACAAGGAGGGAGGCAGGTAGGATGTAATCCATCTGAATTTGAGGGATTAGTGATCTGACTCGCTGTTTGTGTTGCACAGAAGCATCGCTTCATGCTGCCTTTTATACTTGTTTCTACAAAAAGAGGAGAAGCATTCAACTTTGCTTCTCCCGTTGATACGTTGGTGAAAGAAAAACTGCCTCAGGAGGTAACAGAAGGAAACGTCACATGTGGTATTCCTCCACTGGGAAAAATGTTTCCCCTAGGATTTCTCTGTCAGTGGGTGAGTGTGGTGCAGGAATGTTGTAGAGAGTGGTGAGGGTCAGATTGTCACGTCATTGTAGACATGTTACAATACAAATGGTGGGTATTAATGATTCCTATTATAGTCCCATATAGGGGAGACCCTTAGGATTGACCTAAAGCCATATAAAACATACACCTATCTCCCGATTCTATACCATCACGATACTTTGATATGTATTACAATTTTAGTATTGCGATTCGATGTTATGATTATGATGATTATATTATTTTTACTAACTTTTTTAACACTAGACCATTGGAAAAAGTTAAATCATACACTTCTAGGGATTTTTCTTTCTAAATTGATAGAGTAAAAATGTTTGATTTTCAGCATGTATGTAGTCAGAGATGTCCTGAAGTCAAATGTATCAGTCATTGTCAGGCATTATTTATTACTGGTGAATACAATCCAATCTTATTTCCATATATGTATTTTGTATATATAGTTCCCTTTGTTAACACCTTATTTTGAAAACCGGGCGTAGCCACACGTGTATACTTGCGCTTACTTCGCCAAGTCCGTCGATAGCTTTCCCCATCATCTCTGTTCTCGTTAAACATCCATAGTCAGCTCCGTTTTACTGTATTTAACATAAATGTCAGTATGTGGGTGCTCTAAGCGTTGGCTGATTTGACCACAGAGATGCGAGTGACGGCTGGCTTGATGGCACATTACTGCAATACAATAACGTTTCCTGTCCATGACAGAGTTAGCATGCAGCTTTAGCCATGACGTCTAGCTGTTCTGCTTTTCCTGGCGATGTGTGAAACCCAAAGTGTTTCCATACTTTACTGTATGTGTAGTGTTTACCACTTTGGATTTAATATTTGATGGTTCAAGTCGTATCCACGCGGACCCTCCGCTGTTTTGTACTTCCTCGTTGCGGTCAGCTGTGGTTTGTTTTGTTTGAAGGATACAGAACGGATATGATGGCACGTTACTCTGACTACAACAATAAAAGTGGTAACTTCCCTCTACCTCAGCATTAACTCAAATAAAACAAATATATTGATTCTGGCATTAAAAAATCTGTTTTAAAAATTGTAAAAAGTTTTTTAATTAAATCGCAATACATAGATGAATAACTTTTTTCCCCATCCCTAGTTTTAATGATTTCTATTATATTCCCATATAAGGGAAACCCTTAGGAATGACCTTAAGCCATATAAAACATAGTGTTTACTACACAGACAACATTAATCACTTCTATTTTCACCCCTCTGACATGGTGTTTGTGGTTTTCCCACCATCACTTATTACAGTATGTATGTAAGAGGACCAAGGCATTGTGTTGTGTTTATTGCTATGGTCTTTCTTTTAGCCCACAGAGACGTTTTGCCTCTGGAGGGAAGTCTCTGAATAGAAGTCCCGAGCTTGACACCAATGATAAGGCTCAGAGAGATGAGCGCCACACGGGGCTTCTGGGAAAACCCACATGGGTATGTCATATCGAGGTGTCAAGGATGCAAATATATTTCACACTGGGGACTTTTTGTTGATGTTTTTCCGACACAGACAAGTACACATGGCTGAGGTAATTTGCTAAATAAGCCGCCCCTCAGAGACTTGGAAGTAAACAAGCATTAAGCGCAGATAAACATGGCGTGCCAAAATTGTCATGGAAACATCAGACGCTGTCAACGGATGCAGACAACGGTGGTGGCATTGGTGTTACAAACTTGACAAGGACATTGTTGTTGTGTTGAAGAAACATAGACAGTTTCTGCCCCTGAAAGGCCTCCGTGGCGGGGGGGCTTTGATGTATCAAAATCAATAGTGCAGACACTCCGACATGCAGACATTTCTTAGTACAAAGAAAGCCACAGAGGACATCAATGGCTAACTTTAAGGCCTGTGAACATCATTCAGTCAGGACTCTAAATATAGTTATACTTCACTGAGTTGTTGAAGCAGAAAATTTAATATTTGGATAATGTGACACTTTTTATTCTCTTTTTACCAGTTTGAATTAAAAAAAAGCAAGGGTTGAATAACATCATTTAGGTCATGTGGAGGTGTCTTTAAAGAGTATAAAGAATAAGGCTGGTGATATGCTATCAATACTTTATACTTATACTGGATTCTCCAGCATGTCTGTTGCTCTCAGCCACAAGGCCATACATTCCTACTGAAAACATATATCATTTAAAACAGGTCACGACTATATATATATTTCATTTTGATAACATTAAAGAGTAACATCAGTATCTTTAAACCTGGACCCTATTTCCCATGTTTTTGTATCTAAATGACTAATGCGGACAACAATTTTTTTAATTGGTTCAGCACAACGAGCTGCGAGGGCAAGTGAGCAGCGTCAATGTAACGTTTTGTTCACTAAAAGTGCTTGTTTTTGCCGCGGACAAACCAGCTCAGATTGTTATTATAAGTGTCTGACAACATTATGGAAAGGACCCTACAGAGAAATAAAAAGTTGTTCTTACCTTTCGCTTGATCCGTTCTGTTTGTTATTGTGTCCAAGTCCCGCTCAAGGAGAAGTCTCGTGCACATTGTCGAAATCATCTAAATATTCAGCATACACTCACCATGACACTGAAAACCTTTTCAATAAAACACACTTTCTGTACTTCAACATAACAAACTCTGCCGTTTCCACCATGGATGTATTCAACTATTTCACCGTTGTCTTCTGGCAACACGTGACCTCGCCAGATTTCAGAACGAGACTTCTCCTTGAGCGAGACTCTTTCCATGATGTCAGACACTTATAATAACAATCAAGCAAAACAAGCACTTTTAGAGGACGTAAATGACGGTGCCAGCTTGCCCCAATAGCACCATATTGCAGCCACTGAGCAGCTACTGTTTACAGCTCTCTCCCTCAATACTGGACCAATTTCAGAAATTGTTGTCCCTATTAGTCAGTTAGACACAAAAACATGGGAAAATATGGTTAGAGGTTGAAAAATACAGAAATCACCCTTTAAGTAATTTCCTTAAAACAGCTGGGCACTGTCGTTTTTAGCAAACTTTACTCAAATATAAGTAAATATTGTATTTATTGGGGACTGTTTTCAGTGGTGGATTTGTTGCCCTATTGGATATTTACATCATCAGGACTGCATACATGGAATTGACTCAGTTTAACTATACAGCATGTTCATAGAAATGTCATCCTGTGCAAAAATGTGGCTCATGTTAAAGGTTTTTGGACAGCAACGGAGCTTTATGGCACTGATGAATAAGTTATATCAGGCTGACAAAACCTGTTAGTGGCATTCATTCATTGTTAGCTGGGATCTTTTCATGGGATTTGTTGTTGAAAAATATTTTCTAGTACAGTGTTTCCCAAACTTTATTTCTGGGGACCCACTTTTTAAAAAATGACAAACTATCGCGACCCAATTCACAATAATCCATAAATTGTGAGAAGAGTGAATTTTGTGTAAACGTACATTCCTGACCATTTTTACTGCCATTTCTGCATCACCTTATATTATTTTGAATAGGTAAACCAGCGATTTCAACAAGATATACGTTTGATAAATCACAACTTAGTTTTATGCATGCTATTGAAAACATATACACATGTTAAATGCTTTATAACTGAGACCAAATACATGCATTTAGGTGGAGTTCTGCCCCTCAATGTTATAAGTAGGCTACAATTATCAGAACAATACGAACATTTAGGCTCTCATGTGGCTCAAAGGTGTACTGCAGATATAAATGTTAAATATAAGACTATGGAAAGTTATTTGCAGGCCGTAATAAAGTCTCTTGTGACCCACCTGTGGGTCTAGACCCTGTCTTCGGGAATTACTACTCTAGTATGTCACCAGACTTACCCTTCAACACTATATAAATTTTTTTGAGTAAGTAAATTAATTATACTCTCAATTGATTCTGGTCCCAGTCTGTAGTTTCATTGCAACAACAGTTCTTTTCCTTTTTCCAGGGAAAATCAATTAATTTTGTCCTCTAGACCAAAGAAAAGTCTTTGACATTGCCTCGTACGCTTTGACCCGAAGTATAAGGCAATGTCACATTGTCTCCAATCTGGGCAGCACCATACCTAGAAAGTGAAATCAACTTATGGCTGAGTGGAGAGTCTTCTTTCATTCTTCTTGACTGTAGAAATCTGGTTACTACAGACCGTCTCTGGTGGTCACCAACCATAGTTACATACACACTGTACTGTATGTGGTTCGGCTCCAGATTTGAATGCATTTGCTGAAGCTGGTGTTTATTATGAGTTATTGTGTGTAAATGGGAAATATGAATGGGATAGTTATTGCACAATATATACTGTATGGCCTAACCAGACTATTTCATAACTGGAATAAGGATCGTAATTGGAATACAGTGTACATGTAACATAGTCAGTGACTAGATTGAGACATGTTTGGCTCTGATGCTGTGTGGGTGCTGCTTTTGTGCTATCTTTTGCCCTGCAATAGTGGAGGTTCAGTGAGGGTTCAGCTCAGGAGATTCAGTGATAAAGAAAAGCTCTCAGTAAGCTGCCTGTGTAAAGTCGTGTTTTACTTCTACTTCTCTCATTTCTAATAAATGAGCTAAAAGTCATATGCTCTTGATCACCATAACATTTGCAAATGGGACAACAGGAAAAACATTTCAACTTAATATTCTGTGGCAGCACAGAACAGTGTTTACCTAAATTGTGCAATCAGTAAACTGGCATTCAAGTTCAGTAATTTCATGACGGCAATGTAGCAGTGGGCGTAACAAGAGAGTTCCAACTGCATGACTGCATCTCTCAAGTGAATAGATGACACTGACTCCCCAAGTAAGAAGACAATAGAAAACCACAGTGCCAACTATGCAACACTCTTAAAAGTAAACAGATTTGTAGTAAACTGTTTTCAAAGAGCAGCAGTTGTTAGCCGAGACAAGACATGCAGGGAAAGCATGTTGTTCTAGTTATGAATTAGGAAATTTATACAGATTACATGAGTTCATGACCCAGTTTAGTGTGATCTCGTTTGCGGCTTTGAGGTGGAGAGACTAATTGGAGATCGTTATTATTTTTATGTTAATGCAGAAAATGTAGAGGGCTGATCTTAACCTCGGGTCACATTTCTGGGCTTTAATTATAACGTTAAATAATAGGCTTTGCAGTGAAATGCCTCGGGGGATATAATGACACTCCCGCATGTGTCGGAGGTCTGCCCTATGTTCCTTCACCCTGTGTTGCCTCATTTCCTTATTACTCCGGTTTAGGCGCTGTGCTCCTTCTACTCAGTGATCTGTGAGAGCCAAATTTATACTGATGTTAATGGATTTTATGATGATTGATTCCTGCAAAAAAAGGCTTAAATATACGTTAAATCTTTAACAACAAAATGTGAGAGGGAAGAAGGCAAAAGAAGTTTTACAATTGAGCTATTAAAAATAGTTAAAAATGCTTCTTTAGCTACTGCTAAAAATTGTGTTTGAACAATTTGTGCACCATTTTATTATGGTGTCTTTTAAAGCTTCAGTAGGCAGAACGTTTTTGCCGTCATTGGGCAAAAATTCCATAATAACCTTTCAGCATATTTGGCCAGATTTGGCCAATCACAGGTCATTTCAGAGAGAGAGCGTTCCTATTGGCTGCTCATTCAACGGAGGCAGCTGTCAATCACTCGCAAACTCCGATCAAACGGTCAAACAGACAGCACTGATCAAATATGAATCAATATTATGTTACTGTAATGCCTATTTCTCTCCTCAAATGTTTTCAGAAACATTTTGTAGTGTACCGTTTAACTGTAAAATGAGAAAGTTTGCTCTGGCTTGTGGGCGGTGCTTGGTATTTCCTCAGCTGATCTCAACATGGCTGCCGGGTCACAAACGTTCTAATTTTACAGCTAAACAGTACACTACAAGGTGTTTCTGAAAACATTTGAGGCGCGAAATAGGCATTACAGTAACAGAATATTGATTCATATTTGATCAGCGCTGCCTAGTTTGACCGTTTGATCAGAGTTTGTGAGTGATTGACAGCTGATCAGAGGCGGCAGGCCCCAGATCAGCTCTGATTGGTTGTTTTCCTCCGTTCTATGAAATCTTGCAGATGCCATTAGGAGCACCGGAGGACACAGAGGCACATGATTTTTTTTCAGATTACCTGTTTTATGCACTACTCAGGAGATAGTGACTGTTTTATAAAAATAACTTTTTTTTAATCATATTTGCTCCATTTCTACCCACTGCAGCTTTAAACGCTTTGTATAACTGGATGTGTTTTACATGTGTGATGACGCCGCACATTGTATTTTTTGATCAAATTGGCTTGTAATGAAGCATGTTGGACGCAGGACTTGCAAAGTGCTTCAGAGGGACATCAGAATTCACCTGGAACTAAAGAAGAACAGCGGGGGTGAGCCAACAATTCATCTAAATCACCCATCCCTGTAGCTGATGAGAGCGTGGAGCAGTCTTGCAGGAAAAGATATCTCGGCTCACACCGCTGACTTGAATGGGGCCACATAGTGCATCTCCAGGGAGCCTCGCTGTCATGACAAATGTGACAAGCTCATGTAACCTTAATGGCAGAAGAGGACCAGTTCCAAGTGGTTCTGAGAATGTTGATGAGGCTTGAGAAAGAAAATCTCCAGCCTTCATCGTTCCAGTTTTATTAATTCAAGGCCCGTTGGAAAGGAGGTGCAAGCATGTTGGAAGGGTTTATTGAAATGGATGGGTTAATGAGCCCGTGTCCAGTGTTTACATCTTTTGGGCCCTCGGATTTCTTCATGTGTCAAATGAAACATCTGCCATTGTGATGCTTCTTGGCGCGTCCTCGGTCCTTTGGCTCCTGGAGGGTGCTAGAATCTGAAAAGAAGCCAGCCTCGTCTCCCGCTCCCAGAACCCCGCTGTTTCCCTTCCCCTGTGTAAGCTGCCGGTAAATGAGTGGGCTGGTCATCTCGCACCCTGGGGCTCTACCTCGGGCTCTTCAGACCACCAGCTGTTGTGTTTAGGAGTCATGCACCAGTTAGCATGATGAATCCAGAGCACGAGTGCAAGGCTTTAACCTCACCGTATGTCTCCTCCTCTTCCCTCCTAGACTCAAATATTAAGCCACTGTGTTGAACTGAAATACACTAGTGCAATAGTTTTTACCCAACATTTTAAAGACAAGAATGAGCTATAGTTTTTTGTTCATTTTCGGGACGTCAATGATGAATCACTCTCAAGAATTAGATTGATCAAGAATATTTGTGCACAGTTAGAATGACAGCAAGTATGAATCTTGGTTGTACTTAGTAAACAAAACTCCACCAACACATCTGTATTAGGGATGTTAATAATTAACCGTTTCACCGTTAACTGACTGTAAGAATTTTGATTAATGCTGTCAGTAAAACGGTTAAAAGAAATATTACAAATTAAATAAAAAGCTGAGAAAAACCCAGAGGAGCGGCTTCTCAACCCACCTTAAGTGAGCTGAGCCGGTGTTGCAAGACACGAAAGCTTGGCCTGGGTCTTCACCGACAAATAAACTGTAAACACACTGCACTGCTATGTTCACAGCTATAACGTTACTGATAACGTGATACTCACCGTCGTCACACACACGGTCTGTCGGACACTCGCTAACATTACCAGTTGATGAGGTGGAGACTTTTACTGGGAAACTGGCTGCATGTGTCCACGACAATACACGCAGCATCGTGGCTGCTACAGTAACTCTCCCGGACGGGTGAACTGGGGACCCAGTTTTCTGTTTTTCTCATACAGTGCAGCTGGTGATAAATGATGGATTTAACCTGTTAGTGCATCGGCTTATCGTTGTAGCTGGGCGGCTTGTTAGGCACTACAACCACAGCCCTGCTGCAGGCGACGCACTTATCTTGTCGGTTAACAGTTAATCGGTTAACGAAGTTCAGCTATCGGTTAGAAAAAAAACAATCAAAAGGCTAGTTAGGCTAGTCCAAAAAAAATAAGTTGCTGAGGGGCGTGTACCAAGGAGCAAATTGATCTTTTTTGTCTGGAGAGTTGCCGCTTCGATGCAGAGAATCGCATGCTTTAATGCTGTTGAAGTTTTTTCACTTTCCCTCCAGTTGATGACATTATACTCGTCACTGTTTTTGCTGACTTAATTCAGCATATTCTGTATATTCTCTTCAGCCCAGATGCCAAACAAATATCAGTGTCAGTCCTCTCCCACTCATGTTAACCTGTCGATTACCTGTGTCCATCTCAACAAATGCTTGCACAGGCAGCTTGCGGTTTGTTTCGCTTGGAAGCAGTCCGAGACCGCCTCTCGGAAACAGTCTCGGTTCGGTTGTTGTGGTCATCTTGATACAGGCATTTGCAGCTTACAGTCCCTTCACTGATACAAGAATGGGTAAGGCACTAAGAATATGTTCAGTCTCACCTAATATATGTCCTTCACAAAAGCATTAGAGTTATGAATCATGTTTAACTGGTTTAAATGACGACAGTAGAGCAGGGTTGGCAATTTCAAGTGATGTCATTATTTAATTGTATTTAATACATGATTTAGAGATTTATTTGTGTTTATTAAATTATGAATGTAATACCTCATTGACCTCATGCTTCAATGAAACTTTAATTGAGGAAAAAGCATGTTTAGTTAGTCATTAAATACTGCAGAAAGAAGAAACATAGTTGTACAGTGAAATAATCATGAATTAAACTCCTGCATAAAATATATGCTTTAGACAAGCTGGTTGAGTATTCATAAAATATAAAATTTTCCCCCTGAATTTGACGGTTTGATATGACTGTGGCGCACATGACCCCTTGTCTTTATGAACTTTTTTCCAACATAAAAAGAGGGTAAAAATAAGCTCTAACCACCAGCCAGGGATTGCTATAATTCAAAAACAGCTCATGAGGCTGTGCAACCCCCTTGGGTGTGATTTGGAAATTCAGATGCTATTATGTTCTTATTTCCGCATACAGGGTTCACTCCAGACTCTGGTGTAAATTCTGTTTGGAAAATTGGTCACAGGCATTACCCATGACAGAGGCATGAAGCTATACAGTATACTGTAGGTCTGCTCTTATAGGCCGCATGCATGACTGGAGCTCATGGCCGTAATCTCCACTCAAGTGCTCGACTTGTACGATGGCTTACCTTTGACATTTGCCAAGAGACATGGTAGCACGCATATTGGTTTCAGATACTAGCTGCATAAGTCAAGGAACTGCAGAAATGCTCACTAAAGCATTAATGCATAAGAAATGTAGTTAAAATGAGTAGGGATTAAAGTGTTAGATGGGAGGTTTATAAAAAGCTCAAGGTTAGCGCTCCAACCTGTAAATCAGAGGGAGGGAGTGCAGCAGGTCTTGTGCTGATCAGATTTCAAAGAGTATTTGAAGTTGTCTGACTACAATTAATGGAAAACTTGTTGAAATATGGCTCCTGTGAGGATTTCTGGACAATATTTGTCATTGTTTTGTGTTGTTAATTGATTTCCAATAATAAATATATACATACATTTGTATAAAGCAAGCATATTTACCCACTCCCATGTTGATAAGAGTATTAAATACTTGTCAAATCTCTCTTTAAGATACATTTTTGAACAGAAACATTTGCGATTAATCACAATACCATGGACAATCATGTGATTAATCACGATTAAATATTTCAATTGATTGACAGCTAGTAATGATCAGTTTCTGACTTGTAAACAGCATTCATGTCAACAACCAAGTCAAGTAATTTCGGAAATGCCCGATAACGAAACAAAAATTTACGCCTCACATTAGCCAAAGTTGTGTCATTCTAGGTAATTAACCCTAAATGGAATAGATATAGTGTTATGTTGTCAATGCACAGCATTTGCAACCCTCACATGACCAACACTGCAACCATACAACCGCTTTGCAGTCCAATGAAATGAATGCTTGCAACTTGTAAACATCGTCCATCCCACATGACGTGAACGCAGCAGAAAACTGGCTTTACTTATGACTCACATATGTACATTAATTTATCTGAAATCCCTGCAACGTTCTTGTCCGTGCCACTAGCCGACAGTTATGTTTTATGTTGGAAAAATTAGATTTTCTACTCAATGTGCACGTCAATAGTATGATTCATTCTATCATTCAGCATAAGCTTTTCTTGTCAAACATCTTTGAGAAATGGTCTGAGGTTCATGGCCATTTGTCTAAAATTTGAGACATTACCTTTTCATATTTCCAACTCACTAATAGCTTCTCATTAGCCCAACTGGTTTTTCAGTACAGAACCTGACTGCTGCAATTCTGTCATTGTGCAAAAATGGAAAGCCTCCAGCACTTCTTGGGGAATCTTTGGGGGAATTCAGCAAAAAGATGTTTGGAGGAAAATAGTGACAAAAAAAAATGGAAAAACAACTATTTTTACCCTTAGGGATTTCAACCCAAACAAAGCACCTGTACTGTGTACTCCGTGTAACAACATGTAGGCACACCGTAAAAAAATAAACTCTTTGATTAAAGACGATCAATCTTCTTCTTATCTGCCTACCATGCTGTCAGTTCACATTGATGGAAAACAGAGTTGATAATTGGAAACAAAACAGTCTGCACGTACGTGGAAATTGTGTTTATACATATACTGCTGTCGTGTTTCAAGCACACAGGCTGCTCATCAGACTAAAAGGAGGGCTGACATCAGATTGACGTTGAACTGCACCATAAAATTATGAGCTTGAGCTTGATTTTATTCAGGGCATTAAGCTTTACCTCGCTGCTTCACGCCACACTGTGAACCATATATTTATCTATCCATTACTGTCACGCAATGTTCCAACTCTGGAAGTTATTTCAAAGTTAGAAAAATCTTTTAGCAGCCTCCCAGTGTGGCAACATATGGTTGGGGCAATTGTGGGAATTATCTGTGTCATCTTGTTTGGACATATTCAATTTGGGTCCCGAGCCCCAGTGGAAATAGTTGAAAGTGGGTGATTTGGGTGATGGAGAGAAGATCCAGATGGCAGAGCAGCGGTGAGATCAATCGAGCTTGATGCATTTCTCCCACTTCAACATGCAGACAGATGTGATTTAACACAGTAATTGAGTTTACTTCCAATTTGGTGATTTCTGTTGACAAGTAATAACACCTAAGAAAGCATGTGCAAACTCGCTTGTAAAAACTCAAACATTCATTTGCTCATGTGTTATTTCAGCATAACAATTAATTATCATAAATCATGTTCCTACTGTAGGTTTAATAGGTTACAGAAGGCAACCTGTTTAGGATTTTTAACCGAATATTACACACATTTCCAGTAATAAATATATACATACATTTGCATAAAGCAAGCATATTTGCTCACTCCCATGTTGATAAGGGAGATTTGTTAAGTATTTAATGCCCTTATCAACATGGGAGTGAGCAAATATGCTTGCTTTATGAAAATGTATGTATATATTTATTACTGGAAATCAATTAACAACGCAAAACAATGACAAATATTGTCCAGAAACCCTCACAGGTACTGCATTTAGCATAAACAATATGCTCAAATCATAACATGACAAACTGCAGCCCAACAGGCAACAACAGCTGTCAGTGTGTCAGTGTGCTGACTTGACTATGACTTGCCCCAAAACTGCATGTGATTATCATAAAGTGGGCATGTCTGTAAAGGGGAGACTCGTGGGTACCCATAGAACCCATTTTCATTCACATATCTTGAGGTCAGAGGTCAAGGGACCCCTTTGAAAATGGCCATGCGGGGCGTCCTGCGGGGAGCTGGTAGCTCATCTGGTAGAGCGGGTGTTCCATGTACCAATCCGACTCGTGGCCCTTTGCTTCATGTCATCCCCTCTATGTCTCCTCCTTTCACAGCTATTGCTGTCTCTCTCAATCAAAGGCAAAAAAGACCCAAAAATAATCTTTAAAAAAAGAAAAATGGTCATGCCACTCTTTCCTCGCCAAAATTTAGCATACGTTTGGAGTGTTATTTACCCTCCTTCGCGACAAGCTTGGTACCGATGGATTCCTTATGTTTTCTAGTTTCATATGATGCCGGTATCTTCACTCTAGCTTTAAAACTGAGCCCGCTCCAACCTAAAAATTGCAAGTTGCGTTAATGCGTTAAAGAAATTAGTGGCATTAGAACTAATTTGCGTTATTATCATGTTAACTTTGACAGCCCTTAAATAAAAACATGGCTTTATCAGCTTACTCTTGAAACCTGGTAACCTGGTTTTCAAGCTTGCTCATACCATCCTGTCAACTGTTTCTAAACTATAACGATGTTAATGCTCCTACTTTCTTTTAATTATTTTGCCCCAAATGTGTCTGTCTTCATGTTTTAGCAAAAGAAACAACACATCTCTTGAGGTTTATCATTTAATAGCTCAATGTAAGATCTAGTCTCGCTGCTGTGAACTTTAATTACCTCCAGTCATGTCTAAATGAGCACTGTTGTAGATATGCAGTCATTTCTGTGAGGTTATAAGTCACTCTCTAACGGTCAGTATTTTTCATTTCTGAACTACATTTTGTTAGAATGGATTGCGAGAGGTGACATGATGTAGTTCATCACAGAAAGTAAAAAGTACCCAGAGAATCCTCTGACAGTTGGTAACCTACTTTTGCTTTGCATTTTAAATATGACTTAGATGTGTTTAGAGGAAGAAGATGTCCCAATACTCCCAGAATGCATTTGATTGCAGGGATGCTTCATTATGCTGATTTTAAAAGGTAACCTTTAAGCAGAACATATCATCTGGAGTATTAAACTGACAAGAGTACCTGCTCATTTTGCCTTATGCTCAAAGCTATTTTTCCTTTTCATAACATTACAGAGTATTCATCAGGCAGTCTTCCATCATTCAACAACCTTTAATTATATTTACATGTTTTTGCTGCTGTTTGCCCTCTAATCTAGGTCATGTCAGCTGAACAAAAGGACCTTTAAATGTGCCGCAGCCCAAATAGAGAAAGGGCAGTCATGGCCCAAATGTGTGAGGGGCCTAAACTGTACCTGAGTCAATAGATCTCAAAGATAGAGGTGTCAACCTTTCACAGCGAGCGGAGGCTCAACCAGCCTTTTAGCCTTTACTGTCCAGTGTGCTAAACTTGTCTGAAACATTTTAAGAGAGCAGAGAGAGAGAAAATAAAAAGACCAACAGTGTCAGGGACGGTCATTTAGAGACATTTTAGACTCTGCCCCTCCTCTCCTGGTCAGATAAGTCCAGCTGTCTTTAACCGAGGCTTTATTGCCATAGATTTTTCTACAAATGTCAATTGATTGTACTCACATTTTTTGACACTTGTCAATGGCTTAAATGACCTTTAGTTCACAGAGAGTGCTGTTCGTCAACGCACAACACAATCTATACAACCCCCCAACAAGCGACTGTAACATGCCTTTTCAAGACAATACCAACGATGGAATAAGATTTTATAATTTTCCTTTAGATTAATTCAGTGTCACAAAGGAATTCACATTAATACTGAGTGACATAATACGATTAAGTTATGTCATGATACTTGTAAGTGTGATTGTACATTAATGTTCTTATGTATGTGGGTATATCCATCTTTCATGGAAATGTAAATATGTTATCTTACATGAAGGCATTATGAACATTTAGTTGGTAAGAGACAAAAAAAGGAATTTACATAAATACAAACTGCCAACTCGAAAATAAATTATTCACATGAATGTTTAGGGGGTGGATGATACGGATAAAATCCTATATCAAGATATATATTACTTTATTTATTTATATTTAATTTAAATTTTTAATATATATTGTTTTATTGCTAATCCAGTGAATTACCTGAAATACCTGACAATATATATATATATATATATATTTCCATAGAGACGTCCTGCTAATTGATTTGCAACATTGTCCACAATGGCCTAATTCACCCAGAGGTATGTAAGGTATAGTTACCATGATTAATGGTATAAAAGGTATTGTAAAACCTCTGATGTTTAACAAAATGTGACAAAAAAAAGTATGCATTTGAATATAAAATGTTGTATTAAAAGAAAAAAAAACTAAATTTAGATTATTATTGTGTTGAAAGACGGCACTTAGATGTCTTTCTGGGTTTGACTGTTGGAGAATGCACTCTGTGTGTGTGTGTGTGTGTGTGTGTGTGTGTGTGTGTGTGTGTGTGTGTGTGTGTGTGTGTGTGTGTGTGTGTGTGTGTGTGTGTGCGTGCGTGGTTGTGTGTGTGTGTGTGTGTGTGTGTGTGTGTGTGTGTGTGTGTGTGTGTGTGCATGTGCAGTCTGGATAGCAGTCTGCCTCCGGGTATGTAAATCTGTATAGTAAAGCAGGTGATGAATTTTGATCAGAATCAATGCTAAAAACTGGGAAACTGAGTTACGAATAAACTGAATCATGGATATCGTAAGAGACCTCGCACAAGTAAACTCAATTGAATGAATTGAAATGTCAAGAGTATGGACCTGCTCCTGCAGGCCTCTGCCCTCATTGAAGGCAATGAGTCTCTGTGGCAGCCGGACTATAAGAGCAGAGAGGGGCAGATATTCCAGAGGCAGTCCTGAATGAGACTGGAGCTGGAATCTGGTGGTAGATCAATGATAATAAATGAGATTCATTCAAGATGTTGCTTCCCTGTTATTGAGCTTGGCTCTGCTGTAGGCAGGCAGCAAGTCGAAGATATCCTGGAACCAGATAAAAACAAAGCCTGTTTTCAATCACAAAGTGGGTTACTTGCCATCGTACCTACTGTATACGATGCATTTAGCTCTTTTAGGCTCATTATAGTAAACTGTTTTCAGGGGAACACATTTGGAATAAAACTCACCAGCTCAGAGTACAATTGATGTTGCCACACTCCGCATTCACTGCATCAATACACCTTTTTATGAATTTTCAGCATGGATAGATAATACATTTTTCTCTCTTGACTTCATGATCTGTTGGCTTGTTTGGCACCAAGCTTTGGCGAGGATGTCCTCACTTTATAAATGCTGGCAAAAGTGGTGAAGGGATGTACCAGATGGCATGGCCCATATGCAGTTTGCCCTTTGGCCAGGTAGACTAATGAATCCTTTTGGGAGTTAATCACACTGTCTGGCATCAGACCCTCCATGGGCATTGGACCCACTCTTTTCCGGCAGCTGCCCTGGAATATTCTGCAACTTTCACATTTCCCAGCAACATATGTTTGTAGTTATGGGGGATGAAATTGAAAAAATGGTCTCTTTAGCATTTTTAATTTCCCAAGTAGAAGATTATGGAGTAGTTATACTGCTGCTGTATGTATCTTTTCATGATGGACCCTTTTGTATTAGCTCTTCACTTCAGCCATGGCGCTGTATTTTGACTGGAACTATACCTTTGGTATTTTTTGTTTGTTGTGCCTTTTTGTAAGATGAAAGGAATTCTGTTTCCTTTCAGGGATACTTCGGGTGGTGAATCAGAGCTTACCAAAGTCACACAATAACACAAACAAACTTACCGATCGAGGCAGAGGTAGACCAGCAACTCCCTTGTTCTGCGAGGTCAAATTAATGTTTTTTTCAATAGAGTCTGGTAGCGTTACCGAGAACACAGACGTGTTGCTGCCGGTCCCGTCCACAGCAGTATATTGCTTTGCTTCCATGCGGTAACTCCTGTCTGTTTCTCCAAATTGGCGGTGTGCAGACCGTCATCTACTGTAGGTAATACACAGACTATGGATAAGTACCCCACTTCAAAACACCTGAACTATCCCTTTAAGGTGTATATCTGATTTATGTGTTTTGCTCCAACGTGCTGTCGCCATTAGTGCAGTGGCCCAGTGGAACTGAACACATTTAGGGGCGTTTAAATATGGGGACAACGGCTCACATTTTCAGACATTCTCTCCTGGAAGGCATTCATAGTGTTGCACTGGGTTGTTAAAATGAAAAGTGACAGAAATAGTTGTGTGGAGAATGAAAAAGAGAGATAGAGAGAGCAGTAAAAACCCTGGCCTGGCTCCTTTCTCACCTTCACATAGCTGGACAATCTAATCTGACGTTGGAAAGGTGCTGGGGCGTCTGAAGCTATTCGACAGTCCGACATGCAGCTGTGACACAGCATACTGGCCTCTTACACTGAGAGTGGAAGCACAGATGTTTCGGGCTTTAGAAAAAAAAGGTATTACCTTACTGCTTCTGTCCAATCTCCGCAGTCTGGTTGTAAAAGTACAGTGTGGAGTAGCTAATTAAATCCAACGGAAATTACTTGCTACCTTAACTCCATGATTTCTTACATTTTAATCTGAAGAAAAAATTAATTATTTGATAAAAATCCAAAACGTGATACTGTAAAAGTGAAGATTTCAGCCAGGAAACTTAGTACCGATCATAAAGTGTATATAAAGATGGACGACATAACAGCTCCCCAAAAGTGAAGCCAAAACATCTTGATCGCCCCCTGGTGGCTGGCTGCAGTATAGGTCATAAAGCCAAACTAAAAAGTCAAAGTACACGTCAAATAAATCATTTTAGGTAGGTCTCATCACGCTGATGTATGTTCAAGAGGCCGTGGAGACGCATCGTCCATCTTTACATACTATCTATGGTACAGACATAAAGCATATATGCAGTCGATATGGGCCCCTGGTCGGTCCTTTGTCGCCATGCTGCTCAGAATGCAATCGAAACAAGAGGATTTAATGGAGATTAATGAAAGTAAATTTGATTTCCTGGAGCAGAAACGTGTGGCCATTTCCCAAGTCTCAGTTTGTTGTTATGTTGCTGAAAGGAACCAGTATTTGGTTAATGAAACGTTATTTTCTTGTTATTTCTTTTTAAATAAATGAGTATGAAATGACCCGATGGGACATTTCTCAACTTGCACAGAAAAGCTTCAGCTGAGCTGTGACAAAGAAGATTAGTGCAGCAGAATGAGTATGAGTGAGTGGGATGGGTTTAAACACTTTATTTTTATTTTGATTATTGCATTAAATCTTCACTTAACTCGATCTACCATGTTGGAGTGGAAGCCCCAGGACCTCCTTAACTTCAGCTTTGAAGCCTTATCCTGAGCTTTCCCTTTGAAGCCTTATCACGAGTCGGCAAAGTGACTGAGACCAATCGGAGTTCAACTCAGCGCTCCGTGACTATTGAGGTCTCACACCTTGTAGCGCAACAACACAATACACAGACCCACCTGCTGGCAGCCATTTAGCTGAACGATTATTGAGCAAACACCAGTCAGGCTTGTATGTCCATCTGTAACACTGTCCACTATCAACTTTACTTAAAGATTTATAAGTGTATTTGCTTTGAATTGAGACATTTTGAGTCTGTGAAAAAACATATTTCTTTTCAGTTTGTTATTTGTTGCTTCTGCTTTCTTTCTCTCTAAAACAGAAGTAGACGTTTGAGTAACATGCCAGCATGCCTTTCAGCCCTCCTCGCCCCCTGCTACTGTGCTTTGCAATACATAATCATGCATGAGATTTTTTGTCTCTGGCAGAACAGTTTTTCTCAGTAAAGCAAAACATTTTAGAGAAGTCTGCTTCTAGTACTTTTTTTGTTTTTGTTGCTGATCGGGGCATCTCTAAAAGTTATATTTGCTCCCTTTTTTTCTGCTGATCCGATCAGTGACTCAAAACCGTGATACGATCCGAACAGTGAGTTTTGTGATCCGTTGCATCCCTATCAGCAAATATGGTATCGATGTCCAAAGAAACGATACAATACCGTATCATGATCATGACTAATCTTACCAGGGAATCTGCTGCAGTAGTTGAGCTGGAACATCACATGGCTGCCTAACAAACTGTAGGCTCTGCTGCCAGTTTTAATGAACCGCTATTAGAAAGAAATGATAAGAAATGGGCCATCCTTTACGCCTGCCCATTAGACGTGACTGCAGCATCTGCCTACATATGAAACCTCAAACACGCGGAGTACATACTTCTTTAGCATCAAGGGATATGAAGCCAAAGGGAACGGAGGCCGAATACAAGGCAACTGTGGAATAAAGCACAAATGATGTTAGTTTGTCTTTAATCTCCACATGATCATACCTCCGGGTCCATCCTCTTCCTCCCACTGACCTATATTCCTGACTGTGTTATTTAGCAGATCAGAATTTCTGTGGTTAAACATACGTGTCACACATGATAATCTTCAAGTAACATTCATAATGGGTTGGGGAACTTTCTTGTTCTGTGAAAGGAGCTGTGTCTTTGTGGCTGATTGCATGTGTCAAACGGGCATTGCCTCGCCGTTTTTTTTTTCTCCAGCCGTTCATCAGCATTGAGCCGGCTGATGTGAGCATTCTCTGAAACTGTAGTCAGCAATTTCCCCTAATTACAATGCTACGCTTCAATCATGTTTCTCAGTCCATGAAGATTGTGATCCAGAGGAGCCAAACGCATCTGTGCATCAAAGAAACTGAACAAAACAACTAATGTGTGATTGCACAATATTTCTTACGCCTCACTTCCTTTTGATTAGGAAACATTTGAGCTAATGCCAGAACATTTCACTGTAAAATCCCCGAAGAAGATTAGCATTTGTCCTTAATTATCCTGCCTTCTGTAATTGCATACATTTAAATCTCTGATCAGCTCGTTGTGAAAAGGAAAGCGGTGTCTTCTGACATCTGCGCTCCAGGCAGCTGCAAGGACAGAGTGGTACATTAGCGAGCTAAAGACACGAGTTAAGGCCTTTAACCACGCTTTTTTTCTTCACTGTAATTGCATAACCAGTTGCTTATAAGTCATAGATAAACCTGTGAGTACATAATGTATTATGTATGTGTGCATGCTGGTCTGTGTTTGCGTGTGCTGATCCATGAATTTGTGATCAGGTTAGGAGCGAGATGAATCATGAATGTGGGTGGATGTGCCAGACCTGATGTTTCAGATACAGCTGGGTAGTTTTACATCTAAATGGGGGCAGGCGTTTCTCTATATGAAGAACCTGATGTGACACTTGTATCTTCTTTAATATGTTAGCACTTATGTCAGTGTTGTCACCGCAGGCTTACATACAGTATGTATTTCTCTGCTGCTCACTCGGTTAAAACAAACCTCACACTCACACACTTTCATCTTTTGCCTGTTTGTCAAAAGGCTGACAGACAGAACATGTTACCAAATAGGTAGAACCCAAACGTTGTTTTTAGCAAATGTGCAAACCTTTCAGCAGCACTAAAAGATTTGCTTGCAGTACTGATTTGGCAAGACATTTTCACAGATGCGATGGATGTGCTCTGGGACGGTTCCCAACTTCCCACTTGCCCCTCTTCACCTGCAGCCAACGGTAATGTTAGTAACAAAAAAACAGTGTTCTGTTGATTATTTTTTTTTGCCTCAGTGCTCCACTCCATTACTGAGGCTACTGTCTATATAAGCATACCGCACCATCAAGGCTTTTATTAATTAACACAGGGATGTTCACACGGATTGTTCCGACACTGATTGTGCTTTTTATTACTCTCAGCAAGTGAGATTCCATATTGACTATTTTAATACAACCATAAATTATGGTTAAACTCTGGTATATTATTACATTATGGTCCATAATATATTTATAATATTTAAATATATATATATATACAGACGTAGGCAAAGTTGTTGGTAACGTTCCGTTAAAGAGAGAAAAACCCACAATGGTCACTGAAATAACTTGAAACTGACAAAAGTAATAATAAATAAAAATTCACTGAAAATTAACTAATGAAAATCAGATATTGTTTTTGAATTATGGTTCAGCAGAATCATTTAAAAAAACAAACTAATGAAACTGGCCTAGACAAAAATGATGGTAACATTAACTTAATATTTAGTTGCACAACCTTTTGAGGCAATCACTGCAATCAAGTGATTTCTGTAACTCTCAATGAGACTTCTGCACCTGTCGACAGGTATGTTGGCCCACTCCTCGTGAGCAAACTGCTCCAGCTGTCTCAGGTTTGAAGGGTGCCTTCTCCAGACTGCATGTTTCAGCTCCTTCCACAGATGTTCAATAGGATTTAGATCCGGGCTCATAGAAGGCCACTTCAGAATAGTCCAATGTTTTGTTCTTAGCCATTCTTGGGTGTTTTTAGATGTGTTTTGGGTCATTATCCTGTTTGAGGACCCATGACCTGCAACTGAGACCAAGCTTTCTGACACTGGGCAGCACATTTCGCTCCAGAATGCCTTGATAGTCTTGAGATTTCATTGCACCCTGCACAGATTCAAGACACCCTGTGCCAGATGCAGCAAAGCAGCCCCATAACATAACCGAGCCTCCTCCATGTTTCACATTAGGTACAGTGTTCTTTTCTTTGGATGCTTCATCTCTTCGTCTGTGAACATAGAGCTGATGTGACTTGCCAAAAAGCTCCAGTTTTGTCTCATCTGTCCAAAGGACATTCTCCCAGAAGCTTTGTGGCTTGTCAATATGCATTTTGGAAAATTCCAGTCTCGCTTTTTTATGATTTGGTGTCCTCCTGGGTCGTCTTCCATTAAGTCCACTTTGGCTCAAACAGTGACGGATGGTGCAATCTGACACTGATGTACCTTGACCTTGGAGTTCACCTCTAATCTCTTTGGAAGTTGTTCTGGGCTCTTTGGTTACCATTCGTATTATCCGTCTCTTCAATATGTCATCAATTTTCCCCTTGCGGCCACGTCCAGGGAGGTAGGCTACAGTCCCATGGACCTTAAACTTCTGAATAATATGTGCAGCTGTAGTCACAGGAACGTCAAGCTGCTTGGAGATGGTCTTATAGCCTTTACCTTTAACATGAAGGTCTATAATGTTCTTTCTGATCTCCTGAGACAACTCTCTCCTTAGCTTTCTGTGGTCCATGTTCAGTGTGGTACACACCATGATACCAAACAGCACAGTGACTACTTTTCACCCTTTAAATAGGCAGACTGACTGATTACAAGTTTGAAGATACCTGTGATGCTATTTACAGGACACACCTTAGTTTAATATGTCCCTATGGTCACATTATTTTACATCTTTTCTAGGGGTACCATAATTTTTGTCCTGGCCAGTTTCATTAGTTTGTTTTTTAAAATGATTCTGTTGAACCACAATTCAAAAACAATATCTGATTTTCATTAGTTCATTTTCAGTAAATTTTTATTTATTATTACTTTTGTCAGTTTCAAGTTATTTCAGTGACCATTGTGGGTTTTTCTCTCTTTAACGGAACGTTACCAACAACTTTGCCTACGTCTGTATATACTGTATATATATATGTATTTATTATATATATATATTTAGCATTTCTGCATTATTCTGATAGTGAGAGAGAAACAGACAGGAAAGGCAGGAAAGAGAGAGAGAGGGATGACATGCAGGAAAGACTCAAATCCAGTCTGCTGCAGCAAGGTGAGCGTCCGTCGGCCAAGTTTTTGTGGTGTGTCCCGCACCGTCGGCTCTAGTCTGCCTGTGTTTAAAATTTTTCAGCCGATTCAGGATGTTGAATTGGCGTCAGTGCCCGTCGGTGAGAGAAATCACTCGGATTGGCTGTTCAGCTTAAACGAATCAGTGCACGAGAAGAGAAACGGAAGTGAGGAAAGCAAACCAACAAGTAAAGTCAAGAGGTAAGACACAAAAGGCTCTTCCCATTTTTTTTGTTCCCGTACACAGATATATTCACAGTGACATCTGGAATGAAGCTGAGTGGTGAGTGAGAGTGGTGTGAAAGTGGTTGGCAAACGCTGCTTTGTTTCATATACTTATAACAACAGCTTGTATATCCGCCGTCCTCAGTCTTCCGGGTTCCCATTTTGAATGATGAATACAGACTACCGCCATGTGCTGGCAGGGATAGTTATTTCCTCTCACGCAGGCGCAGATCGTACGTGCTAACTGGCCGTCGGTTGTAGCCTTTCCAGTGTCCAAGGCAACGTGAGGCAACTCAAAGGGCGGCCTTTGTTGTTGCTAGTTCATTGATGTCGGGTTGGTGTGTCCCCAGCTTAATAGGACGCGCTCTACCCAGTGGGTGCCCCACTCCATAATGTTCTTATATTATAGTTGTCATAATGGGAAGGAGGGAATTTTAGTGTAAATCCTTCAAATGTCTATTTTTTTAATAGTTTTGTCAACTGTATTAAAATTTTCCATCCAGCCACTGTCAGCCGAACCACCGGCGATTGCCGATATATTCACGCAGGTGTGTGTGTCTGCGGCGAGTAATATTCGTCCAATCGCCCAACCCTAGACTGTATATAGGAGCTATTAAATGGAACTGCACTATATAAAAAATCACATTGTACCATACTTCTTTGAAGAAGGTGTGAATTGAGTCTCGCTGGCTGTCAAATAGGTGCATTGATTTCCTTTTCGTTTCATATTTAATTTAAACAGCTTTATTGTTTAAAAGATCTTGATTCCTTTAGGTCAATCATGAATGCACTTACAGTCAATTTGTTTCATTCGTCTTTGTAAATGTATTTTTATAGCAACACCACTTGTGCTTCCTACCCATACAGACATCCCCTACGTCTCCATTTTTGTTGGCACTGTTGGTATTGAGTCTTACAAGTTTAACTCAGCCTGACAGAGTCTGAGCACAACTGTGATCTCGCAGGCGTACAGCGTATTGACAGCTTGGTTTCAAATTCCATCTTGGGCGCAAGGCAGCCAACTAGAACGGGACAGATATGGTCTAGTGAGCCAAAATCCCATCTAGATTTGGCGACGATTATTCCCCAAGTTCACCAAGGTAGACGTTTTATGTTTGTATTGTTCTCTTGAAACACGGTGGAAAAATGTGCAGGAAAGTTTTCTGTGTATAAATGTGGAATAGTTTTGTCCTGTATTATTTTGGCATTACTGCTATTTTTATTCTGCTGTGTATGTCGGTGCCTGTATTGTGGAAAGCAGCCAGAAAAAAAAAGACAAGTGAGAAAAAGGAGAGAAGGAATAACATGTGACAAAAGTCACATAAACATGCAGCTCACACTGCCTGCTGCTCACAAAGTCCTATTTTATGATGGTTGATGTAACAGCAGCATCACAAAGTGGTGAGAGGAGCTAGATATGTAAAATTATGTGTTCATACAAAAACAGGACTGAAAGATGAACAGAGGGGTGCACAGCCTATGAAATCTAAACGCACTAGGGTTTCCTTTCAGCTGTCATTTGCACTTAAGAACAGTTCTGCCTTTTATTGATTTTGTTTTCTTTTTCTTGCCAACCTTTAGTGGCCAACAGTGGTGTTCCAGCTACTTTGACAAGTTAAGTCAATTTGTTGCATCAACGGAAACTTCAAATTGAAATTGACTTGCTTCAGAGTTGCAGGGCTTCCTATTGCAGCGAGCAAATGTCATTTATCTCAAGTTATCCATCATTATGACAATAAACCATACTCTTGTGTCAAACTTTTACTTGGGCGTTGTTTCAAACACTGCAATTTCAGATCCTGGGAAACATGGTCCACACGGCTAAAATTAGTTTTTTTTTTTTTTACATTTGCCAACCAGCCGATGCATGCCAGTTGAAACTGACCCCAAGTCAGCCTTAATTCCCCATTTTGAGATTTTATATTGTTCTGTAGCTTCACGGTGGTGTTCCTTATGTATTCAAAACCAAACATTCAAATTTTGGTCAAAGTATGTACTGTATGTTTTAGTGTCAAAATGGTATTTTCCCAAGCTCTTCTAACAACTTTTCCCCACGTGATCTGTCCTAGGTTTCTGCATGATGACGCCGCTACATGTACAGTATATATACATCCTTATAGTCCGTGTATAAACGTTACATACAGTAACTCAGATGGCGGTCGGCACGCTCCCAGTTTGGAGAAGCAGACAGGAGTATCGGCACAGAAGCTAAGCAATGTACTACTGTGTGGATGCCACGTTAGTTCGAAAGTCTAACAATAACACAAACACACTAACCGATCGATGCAGCGGTAAACCAGCAACTCCTGTGTTCTGCCAGTTAAAATGACTGTTTACTGACGTGTCATTATCGCGTTAACTTTGACAGCCCTACATCATTCATAACCTTATTGATTTGCATACTTTGGAAACCTACGTCATTGCTTTTTTGCAACGGCTGAGTGGGCGATTCCATTTGAAAAAAAAAAAACAGAACATTTGATTATTGATGAGAGCTCAAATGTAATCAAAACTGATGCAATACAAACAGTGACGGGAACATCTGGACCTGAGAAGATAAACAACAGAGAGTTATCCAAAGAAAACATTAAATACAATTATGGAAATACACGTTAATGAAATAATACAACTACGCTACACTTACCACAAGCTCTGTACGCTGCACGATATTGTTTTCTCTGCGGGCATGTGTTAAACTGATCACAGCTTGGAACACGGATTATCACACATTGTTGCATCTCCACAGAGTGGAAACAGAGTGTGTGACAGTTGAGGAATGCTGCTGCATCGCTAAAAGATTACAGCATTGTCGTTTAGTAAAGGAACAAAAGAGCCTTAAAGAATCACCAAATGAGAATCGACTTCTGCATTTCAGCTTATTTTGTTGTTTTAGGGAGTTTGGTCTCAGTGGCCAGGAGGCCTGTGCATTACTCTGGAGACAATGGGTTGGTGATGGTGCACCTCATTACTGTAGCTTGGTGCCTCTCTAAGGACTGATTAAGGATTAAGCACATTTGAGAGTACCAACACGTACATACTGCATCCTCCTTGTTTCATTATCCATGCAGCGCTCCTTCATCTATATAGCTTACTGTATATGCATGCAGAACACCAGTGGGAATGTCAGGGCCTGCATTGTTTAGTAGGATCCTTGGAAAAAAGTCCCACTGTCTGAGTTTATTCTGCACCAATCCACCACTGGTGCAGCGACAGCCGTTTTTATCTTCCTTTCACAAATTTAATAGGTAGAACTGGAAAAAAAAAACTCAAATCTTTCATGCGACTGCTGGCCAGACTTTCTTTTTTTTTAAACCTCTGATAATGATGTCTGATGCTCTCAGACGGAGAGCAGCAGAGGAGAGATAATACAGCGAGTATGCAGAAAATGTGGCACCTCTAAATTTGCTGTATTTGTATGTATCAGTAACGAGTCGAAGACAGGCTAATTATTTTACAAAACATTTGCACAACGGCTGCTTTTTTTAGCAACAACTTTGTTGCTCCGTCCGCAGATGTTGCTGCCCAGGAAGACAAACATTTAAAAAATACACATTATGATCAGTGTACTTTCATTACACAGTAACCACAACCTCAATCTTTTTTTTTTTTTGTTTCTTTTTGTTTTTCATTGATGGGTCTCATCTTCTGACTCAAGCCCTCAAGTCCGTCTCATAATCTCCTGCTTCTGAGTTACGAGCTCATAGACATAACTTTAGATTGAAGTGATTTTTGTCAGAAATAGCAACAAAATAGACCCTGTAATGTAAAGTATTTAGAAGGAAAACATGTTATATATATTGGTTTGTAAATGGGTATATTTTAGCAACAAAGTTCTCTGACTGTGATTCATTTTGGAAGCTTACTCACTTTCATTTTCTAATAACTGGCAGTTGTTAATGGTCAAGTGATGCTGCAATTTCTGTTGCATGTATCTGTATACCAGGTCATTTTTGTGAAATAAAAGCACTGAAAGCCACTAAAGCAGCAATAAACCAAACTTGAGGTTGTATGACTTCTGTTGCTCTGTTGTTATTATGGTAAGGATGGCTTCTGAGTGAGGCGAACGGCGTTACCACGGTTTTGCACTCGACGGCTCACGTTACCACAGTCCTGGAAAGGGAGGAGTGAGCGGAGGGGTACTCGGTTGCAATCTGCAACCACACTACTAGATGTCGCCAAATCCTACACACTGCACCTTTAAGAGGTTGTTATGAGGTTATATTTACTGGGATTTAAATGACCCATGTTTTTACATTATCTACTGTACAGTAGATTTACAGATTGACTTGTTTTCAACTTTCGTCAGGGGGCCAGATATTTTTGATGGATGACCAGATTTGGAGACTATTTTGTCTACAACTGCTTTCAAACATTCAGAAAGGACCACAGTGAAAGTTGATGTCAATCAGCACACGATAAAAACCCTTTTGAGCCAGTATTTAGTGGAAGCAGCTTTGCCAGTGATTTGAGTATTTTTGTACTTTGTGTATAAACCTCTGGATTTAGGCATTTTAATCACACGCATCCTTGCAGATTTAGTGAAGCTTGGTGAAGCTGGGTGGGTATTGTCTGTGAGGTTGCTCAGTGCAAGTCGTTGATTCTCGTCAGATTCTCTGTTTAATTGAAGTCTTTACTTGGATTGGGTCACTCCTGTCCTTAACCCGTCCTGGTGTTTGGAGCAGTAGTTGTCTCAACCAGAGGTTCTTCAGCACTCTCACAACGTTTGCTTCAGGAATGTGTCGTTATCTGGCTCAAATCATCATTCTCTCTCTAATCTCACATGTCTCTCCCTGATACTAAGAAGCTCACCTGCCAGGTGAGGCTGCCATCACCATGCTCTGAGATAGAGATTGTGTTAAATGCTTGATGGGTTAAGCCTGCTTTCTGGTCAGATAGGGATGTGCATTATGGCTGTAGAGCGGAATGTTTTTTATATCAGACTTCAGAATCTTTTTTTCCCCTCATTCCTTTATGTGATTCATGCCCTTCTACACACCTACACACAGAGAATAATCCACAGTTGTGAGAGTAACCCTTTCTTTATATTGAAAGGGTTTTCAGATGTGTGAGGCAATTTACTGATTGAAAGTATTGTTTCACATGTTCTTGCTTTCTAAATAATATCTACTGTACTCGGGTGAACTCTCCAAATTTGACAAATAATTAACACCCTCCCTCAGATCCAATACTTCTGTTTCTGAGTCATACAGACAGTTCTTAGCTCAAGTTTACACTCTAATATACTGTACACACTTTAAGTGAACTAATTGATGTTTAATTCTTCCCTAATTTAACTTCAATCGCTTTAACTGTCCTCGTGTACAACCACTCAACTTGTCAAGACTTCTCGAGGACAATCAAAGGAATTTTGAAACACTTTACTCACCTTGGATGAATCCTATCTCTGAACACTTATTCACCAGAAACATTTCACACAGTTTCTTTGAACTGAACCATAAAAACAACACATTATGTACAGAATTAAGAGTTTAATGCTCTGTAAAACATCACACTCTCAAGGTAACACGCTTAACAGTTTTTCAATTTCTTAAAGGAACTATTTATCTGAATAACCACCACTCACCGCTATTGGTACGTGGCCATGCGGATAATGTAATATTGGATTTTATATGGTGAGGTTTTGAGATCGCCACCTCTGATCATTCTGCCACTACCCCGGCGCAATGGATAAAATGTTGTTTTCAGTGTGCAAAGCATTGAAAAAAGATTACATTTCATTTGGCTTTTCAGAAACTGTGTCCTGGGTAGTGTGGTTAGTGGCATTGGGATCTACTTTTCTATTGAAGTTAGCTAGGTGAGGTCTGTCCTGAGTAACCGGTTTCCAAAACGTCTCAATGGACTTACAACACAAACATTTTCTTAAATTCGGAGTGAACTAAATGAATAAGTGAATAGATCCCAATAGTTATCCGCCAACACTGCAGTTCCCCCCAGTTCTACAGTACATAGCGTTTTTGCATCTTTCAAGCCATTTCTCACCAGTGTGATGCAAAAACAGTGTAGGAATGTGGAAAATCTTCATGCAAATTCTCCGTGTGGCCGACTTCCATTTTCGCAGCAAGTTTCCTCCTAAATAGTGCCATGTCTACTCCACACAACAAAAACGTATCCAGACAGAGAATGTATAATGGGCTAACGTTAACTACACAATATATAAACTAATCGGACCCAAATGTGATGCTAACACTAACTTTAGCTGTTGTGGCTAGCCTCGTTCCGTGGACAACATATAATAATAGCAAGTGCATATCAGCTACATTACCATCTTCATCGTATTCCAGCTACTGGGCGATCTCAAGCCATATATTGTCTTTTATTTGGTTGTTGAGGAAGTAGTGTTTGCCGTACATTGTTGGGTGTTGAGAAGGGGACGGCCTATTGTTATTCTGAAACACCAATCGTTGAAAAAATGTCCCATAGGACAGAAAAAAGCCCATTTGTCTGACAGTCCGTTCCCCCGAAAACAAACGCCTATTGTTCCAAGGCCCCGAAAAAAATACATATTCTCCATGCAACCACCAGAAGCACATGGCTACTTATTATGCAGAATGACGGCAATGAAACAAAGGATTTCCTTGGTCGAACATAAATTTCGGCTTAAATTGAGGTCCGTCCAAATATTTTCCCCCAGCACAAATGTTCTGCAGGGCTGTGCAAGCATTCATAAGAACCCACAAAATCAGTTTGGATAAATTTCCGTGCCATTTCACTCATACAAAAATCCTGTTTTTCAGCTCATTGTTTTAGGTTTTTGGGCCCGCAACTTGTTACTGTTTTGGTTCACTCTCACAGCTCTCATCTGCATTGTTTTTAGCAAAAAAGCTCTGATAAACCCACTGTACACTACCTGCTCAGCACCAAACAGCAGACAGACACCGTTAGCAACTAGTTGGTGAACATAGTGGAGCATTTAACAGCTACGTTAAGAGCCACATATTTCCCTCAAGAGTTATACAGAGTTAAAAGGAGAGTGAAAATTGTCACTTGTGTTCTTCAGGTTGCCAGAAACACGACTCTAAATGGATTCTAAGGTTGCTTGGTGTCTGGTGGATGTGTACAAAAGCAACATAACAAGTAAATGTTGTATTAACAGTTTGTTGTGGTGGCCCCAAGTGACCAAAAAAATCAATTGCTGTTTTAAAGATAATTGTGGCTGATGTTACCTACTTGATAATAGCCTTCACACTTCATAGAAACTGAAATATAGTTTCTGAATGCACTGCCTTCCATTATACTGAATAATACTGATGTACCAGAGCTCAGTTGCTGTTACTGCAGTGCTTTGGACTGTGATACAAAGAAAATCCTGCATGAGGTTTGTATGCACTGCTGTATCAACGTTTCTCTCTGTTTCACCCGATAGCAGGGTACCGACAAATATTATCCTTCCCCATTTGTTACGGTCTGTCCCTCTTTGATAGCTTCGGTGATGAGAGTCCCAAAATCACAGGAGAGTTTTGATCAAAGACTCTCAGCTCAGGCTTTTGAAAAAAAAAAAAAAAAAAAAAAAAGAATCCTGTCTGTGTGTAAAAAAACGACGCTCTGTGTCTCTGTCTCCCTCAGGTGAGCACCTGCGTGTCTGTCCTCAGGGATACACCTGCTGCACATCCGAGATGGAGGACAAACTCAACCAGCAGAGCAAACAGGAGTTCGAGAACTTGGTCGACGAGAGCAGCCACAATATGAGGACGACATTTGTCTCCAGGCATAAAAAGTTTGACGGTAAGCAAGATGTTTGACATGCAGAGAACGACATACATATTAATTTGTATGTCAGACGCTTCCACTCTTAGTATTATGTCTCCATTTCATACATTTTGGCCCTCTACTTCATCAGTGCAGTACTTTTTGGGGGAGTTTTCTTTCTCTTGGCTGATACCACCAGCTACCTCATGAGACTTAATAACAAATCTGTCTAACCAGTTATCATTTCTGTTGTTCCACACTCACAAACAAAGACTATATGCTTTTTCTGACTCACTGATGGAGCATTGCTTAGTGTGTTGGCGCTTTGTGCTACTTGTCCCTAAAGACCCACTGTGAATTTACTCAGATCCCGACAGAACAAGTCAGCACGCTAATGTGGCTTTGTGGAGAATAACTGTTATTGATATTCTGTATGCTTGAATGCAAACCTGTCTGCAAAGCTCAAAGTCATGGTGCACGATGTTAGATCAAGGTGCTACAGTGTCTTCCTGCCACTTATACTGTTTTCTCCTCACAATGAATCAGTTGCTTAATTTAAAATTCTACTTTTTATGTAAACCACAAGTCTCCAAGGTTCATATCAACTTCAGTGAATAGCATCAAAGTGTCTAGTTTTGATCAACAAAACGTTTTTTCCTTGACAGCGAAGACCTGCTGTTTAAAAAAAGATCAGTGAATTGCAGCCGTGACCCGATGTAACAGAAAAATCTATGAGCCTTTTCTGTCTCTCAGACGTCTGCGATCCTGGACAAGTAATATCCGTGTGCAGATGGGAGAGGGAATGCAGGTCCTTGAATATGAAAAAAAGAGACGCTAATAAATGTTGAATCAGGACATTTTCTGTGGTCCTTGGCAAACCGCATGTCTAAAATCCACTCACTCTTTTTTCACTTCATGTGATATCAAGTGTGATACAAACTGAAAACTGTGTACGGGTACCAGAGAGGATATAGCTGGAATAAGAGAGATGGACGTTTCACCTGGCCAGGAACCATCGTTTGTCACTGCAGAGTGTTAAATGATCCATCTGTCAGGCTGGCAGTCAACTGAGGACCTGCATGTCCCTGGAACTACAGTAGAGTCCCATTTAATTGCTATTGTTTTAATTGGCGATATGAGTTTATCATTGTGATTTTTAAACATAGACTGAAGGGCTGATAAGGGATAGTTAAATGCTTCAATCTAGATAATACAGTATATCCTATCCAGTGGGCAACCTCTGGGTCTGAAAAGTGAAGCCAATGGCAAAGTGCCTTCTAACAGCCAGCAGGGGGCGACTCCTCTGGTTGCAAAAAGAAGTCTGATTGTATAGAAGTCTATGAGAAAATGACGCTACTTCTCACTTGATTTATTACCTCAGTAAACATTGTAAACATGAGTCTATGGTCTCAATCACTAGTTTCAAGTCTTCTTCAATACAGCATGATGTTCATTTAATAAATTATGGTCCCATTTAGAGTCAAATAGACCATAAAACAAGGTAAGCTTTAGGGCGCGGCTACCTTGTGATTGACAGGTTGCTAACACGTGGTTGTGCAGTTTGCGTGTTTTCGTCTTTACTTTAACCCTTTCAACGTGTGTTTTCTGTTCATCAACGTTAATTTTAACCTTTTTTTTTTTTTGGACATTTTTGGTCTTAAAAATGTCTTAATCAGTGTTCAGTTGTACTTAGCTCCACCCTCTCGTATCACTTTTGGTTGCAAAATAACAACATGCTGGCGACGGCCAAAATGCATAACTCGAGCCTCCAAATCTGCAGTCCACAAACCAATGGGGGACGTCACGGTGACTACGTCCACTTCTCATATAGTCTATGATCCTATCCCAGTATACACGTAAATACATGCATCTGAATCACAAACAGCAGTGTCATTTCCATTCCTTTTCATGACGATGTGAAGATGTAATCATTTATACAGTAAACTCTGATCTATGTAAAAAGCATTGACTTAGAACGTTATTTAAGAAAAACAACTTATTTTGCCCTCTGAACGAAATTCAAGATATATATGAGGATCAGTCATTGGTCTCACTGTTATGAATGCAAGGTTACTTACTAGAGATGTCCCGAGACAATCCTAAGGATCGTCCGATATCGGCTAAAATAAAGCAGATCACATTCTGATCCTTTCTTTTTAGTGTTGCAGCACTGCTTTTCTTTACTCCAAGTCTGCCTACTGTACAAGCATTTCCTGCATATGCAAGTGAAAATTATAGCATGTGAATGTGAAAGATTAGAGACACTGAGGTTTGCAAAATGCCAACAAATCTGTTTTGTGTCTTTCTCATAAGCAAAGAGCAGTGTACAAAACATTCAGGTTGTCACTTCCACCAGTTAAAATGACAAACATCGCTGGTGGCAGGTCATATCAGGTGTCACTAATTAATTCCGTGAGATGGAAAATGAAACTTGTCTGTAGTTTGGTTAAAGTGCAGCCGTCGTCTTTACTGGACCAAGGATGGTTCGTGTGGGGAGAAGGTCCACTCTCTCACGCCACTGTACAACTCAGAGTGTTTCTCTAGTTCCCACAACTCCAACAGACTGATCCGTCTTCCCCCTAGCTGATCGTGTCACGACAATTTCAGTCACATTCTGCAATTAAACTTTCATTCACATCATATCATTAATTTAGGCTTTTAAGCTTAATATTTTAGAACCAAGCCTTCAGCATTTGGATCAAGAAGCTCATGAAAAAATAAGGTGCGTCAGATTAAGTAGGCTACAACTGTTAGTTCAATGTGTCAGATGTATATTCAGTCGGCATTCAGTTAAATATAAGTACTGGATCAGACTCTGAATCAGCACATACTCAATATTAACGCTAGGACCGCTAAAGCCCACGCCATCTAATGTTCTTAATGTGGTTCCAAAACTTAAATGATTCCATCATTGTGTATGATATGTTTCCCTTCTGCCCTGACTTTCCTAAATACCTATTCTGCACATGTTTGTATTGTCATATTGATCGATTAACATTTAGAAATTGATTGAAAGTGATTTTTTTTCATGACAAAAGCCCCTTTAAGTTGCCAGGAGAAGCACCGATTAACGTTGGTTTGCATAATGGCCGTATAAGCACATTGAGACAATGAATGCGACATACAAACTAATTTGCATGACGTTTCACTCACATGCACTTATAATCACTTATAATCACACTAAGGTATGTAGGCTCGCAGTATTCATCATATCATATGTGTAAAATATCAGAAATCAAAGCAAAAATAATCACACTTTTTGTCTAACTATAAAATTTCTGTCCAATGTGTGCACTATATGTATGTATAATAAGGGCTGTACTTAATAGCTTGAAGCTTAATTCATAACGTTGACATTCAAATTATTATTATTAATAACTTACAGAAGCATTGCATGCAGTCCACCTTCTCTCTCCCTGTGTCTCTCTCTCACAGTGAGCGACACGGCGCTCCGTCCTCTCTCTGTAACTGTAACGAAATATTCAGTTTCAATCCATATTTGTTGACATTTAGCCTTTCAAAAACAACATTTTGTTCCACATGCTATGGTACGTTTGCTTTGCCATGGACTATCGGGTGGCAGTGTGAAAATGTTTTTGTCTAAAAATAGATATCATGTGAAAATAGCACACTTTGTGGGATTCAGATTGGGATATGGGCTGAAAAAACTTGATTGGGACACCCTTAAAGATTACCGTAACAATAATAGTTACAAAAATTCTTTACTGTTGTGTGACCCATTATTGTTTGATTTCTTTTTTTCTTACTGTTTTCTATCTAATTATGATAATACATGTATGACAACCACTATCTATTTTCTTTGTGCATTCCTAATGAAATCATCATCTCTCCACACAGTAAAAGATTACAACATTGAGTCTATCTATTTAAAGTTGAGGGAATAAGTTTCTTTAAAGGTTATGCTTCCTCATTACGCCCTTAGTTTCAAAAACACTTTCAAAATACTTTTTCACAGAACAGTGACGTTAGAGTTAGGCCCGCTGGAGAACTCAGGATGCTGCCGAAAATGCAAAGAAGTTCAAGCAAACCATCTTTTGCATTTTTGAAATAATGTGTGGGAGTTTTGTTTTAGGCGCTCATTTCAACCCATATTCTTCAAGTTCTAAAAGTCGTGTTTCTGTATGTTTTCTCTCAGAACTAAGCTGTAATGAATGCAGAAAAAGCTGTACTGTGCTCTGTTGTCTCTGCATCATACACATTAGCAACAAAAGACAAATATATGAAATGGCATCACTGTTGAAAATGTTTGGAATTTATAAGGGGTGTATGAAAATATTAATACACGAGACTTATCGTGGGGTGGCTCTGGCTCAGAGTTAGAGCGGGGCGCCCACAATTTCAATGTTGGCGGTTTGATCCCCAGCTCTTCAAGTCGACATGTCGAAGTGTCCTTGAGCAAGATACTTAACCCCAAATTGCTCCCGATGGCTTTGCCATCGGTGCGTGAGTGAGTATTTAGATTAGATCCTAAATGAGTGTATGAATGTGGGTGTGAATGGGTGAATGCTGACATGTAGTGTAAAGCACTTTGACTGGTCAGCAGACTACAACGGCGCTATATAAATGCAAGTCCATTTACCGTTCAACAAAAATATTGTGATATTATATTTTGTGATACTGTATTAATTTTCCAAATAATTTATTGATTTTGAATTAATCTCTTAAAAATCTGACGGCCCGCCAGCGGACCCGGATGCTATTCTGTCTTTCGGAGGTTGTAGGCGTCTCAGTTTTAAAGATAAAATGAATGTACTGACATCATATGGAACTACATAACCTAAGGAATCTATGGTACCAACCATGTCATAGTGCCATGTCGCGAAGGAGGCTAAAGAGCGCTCCAAAATTACGCTAAGTTTTTGTGAGGAAAAACTGGCATGGCCATTTCCAAAGGGGTCCCTTGACCTCTGACCTCAAGATATGTGAATGAAAATGGGTTCTATGGGTACGCACGAGTCTCCCCTTTACAGAGATGCCCACTTTATGATAATCACATGCAGTTTGGGGCAAAAAACATGCGGTTTTATGCATGCAGTATAAATGTCTAAAATGGTGTATTTGAATATTACTGCATACTGGGGTCACTAAGCAGTCTTAGAATTACATAAATTGGGTATAACTCAGATGGTGGTGTGTTCTTTGTACTATGACAGTTTTCCTGAAATTAGATTTAAAAAATCTCAATATATCGCCGTGCTTACAGTATCGCAATATTTCACAATATATTGAATCTTCACCCCTTTATCATGATATGTATCGTATTGCCAGATTCTTGTCAATATACAGCCCTATAATTTATGAACCTTAGATCTTGGTATTGATTACATTAAATAAATATAAAAATGTACAAGAAACTCAAACAAAAACTAATTTGAAGGCTTTTCTGAGGAATAGATGTAATACACGGGAATAGGAAGAACCAATAATCACCACATGAAAAAGGTTCAGCTCTTCTTCTGTGAAACTTTTATTCTGTAGCCAGAGGTTATGCAAGCGTTGCCGGGTTGTTTGAAACCTGCAGTAAAAACTGGGGTATTTCTACATTAACAGCACCATTTGAAAGACGACGCCTCTAGAACAACGTCCATATATCTGTGCAGTTATATAGTGACACCGGTGACACAAATCACTTGTGCAATTCCATCTTCTCCACGTGCTCATATTGCCAGGCCACTCAACATCACATTCCCTCTCCTTGTGTTAAGCTCCCTCCACCTCATGGGGTTTGAATCATCCCTCATCAATTTTACATGCCCTCATTTCTGTCCCCAGTTATTTATAGGGCCCTATTATGAAAACCTTAACTTACTTTTTGATTACTGACTGCTTCCCCTGGAGGCCTGTGGGTTTTGATGCATTATTGAGCAATCCTGAAGCCATAAATGACTGTTGCACACCGGAATTAAGGTTTGGGTATTCTGAATGTCCAATCATCTGGCCGAGAAATCTCCCCCCCCCATCTCTCACTGTGCCTTATTTTCTCCCAGAGAGACTCAGAGTCCGGTCATGTTCCAGTCCAATTGATGCACAGTATGGAAAAAGAAACTTACAGCCAACTTTGCAGTGTTGCTAGTCTGAATGTCTTTGGCTCAGTATGGTTACTGCCCCCAACAGGTTTGTTTCCATTCGTCTCTGAAAGCATTTGTGTTTTCTTCTATGGCTCAGTGGGTGCCCTGAGGGAACCCGAATTAAGGAAAAGAAATGAGATAAATATTTACATTATTTATGTGTGTGTGAGAGAAAGCTAGAGAGACGAAGACAGAGAACCACTGGATGTGTGAGAGAGGCAGAGGGGGAGAGAGTTGCATCACATCTGTTAAAGATTAATTACAGCGGATGAACCATGATAAAAGGTGCCTCATGCTCAGTGAAGTGATTTGAGATTGAAACTTCTGTACAGAGTGGTTTGGGTATGCTGAAGCTGTCTTTTTTTTTTTACATCTCTTTGATTTCTGGTCTTGTATTACATATTTAAAATGTCACTATTTTAGTGAAAATTACATTTCAGTCAGTCTCATCAGTCTCAAACACTGGTATGTCTGATGGAGCCTTGAATCTGTTCACCCCCATTAATCCAATGGTTTACTTACCAGGATTTCAAATGCAAAGTGGTATAATGCTGCAGAACATGGGTGATGAATATAACATAATAATATACTGTAAGTATTTGTGATGCTGCCATATATATTCATGGTCAGTTGTTATCAGGGGAAACAAAGACATTCGGTCAAGTCAGAAAGTGACACAACGAGGCTCGTGAAGTTGGTGGTGCAGGGAGGACGACTCACAGGGCTAGTATGCAAACTGCTGTAGCTGGTGAGCAAACGGCTAACAGACAATATGTTAACGCTATTCTTTGTATGTTTCATATATATACATACATGTTATGTATACTCTTGGCTATTTCTGTGGATATCATCAATGACGATGGATTGAATTAGCATAATTACCTAATTCCTTTGAGTCTGGATGCTGTGGGTGTATGTCTATAATGATCATGTGAGAAGCAGGGGGATCTTTATTTTTGTTTGTTTGTTTTTTATTTTATTTATTTATTGTATTCACTCATTTATGTGTTACGTGTTTATTTTATATATGTATACTTATTTTTCTCCATGTACAGTGCCTCGGTTCATCATGTTAAGGGTAAGTGGATGGGGGTGGAGTGGGTTGGTTGAAGGGAAATAAGGAGGAGGACAATTAGGACAAACGGTCAATCACTGAATTTAAACAGATAATTTCACAAAATGTATTATTTGTATATCAATACAATGTTTTTTTTGTGGAAAAGCTAGTATACTCTTGCAGAGGAAGGTTATATAAAAGTAGATGGTGCAAAACAGCTAATAATCAATGATGGATTCCTTTGTTTCCATAGGTCAGCACCGTCCAGACTGTTTGCTATAGGGCAACGGCAATCATTTGTGTGTCAGATTCACCTAAACTGCATAAGATTTGCACAGAATTACTCGGCTCATGCGAGCGAATCTGCTTATTGTGGCGCATTCATTGAAATGAATTGATTTTGCTCCTAAATTATTCCATTTTAAATGCTGGTGTGACTGGAATATAACACGTTTATCTATTTTAAAATTGCAGAAGAGATTGGATTAACAAAATCTCAGCTTAATTTCCTTCACAAAATAATTGATGTGAATGATTCGACACTTACTTAACTCTCTTAAATAAGAGCTCCACGTTAAATGTGCCCTTCGATAGCTTTAAGGTATAGAGAAAAGAAAGTTCTCCACCTCATGACAATTTGATACATATATCATTTTGTGCCTTTGCTTTGCTTGAGGCTACAATATTTCCACTTACATAGGGTGAAATAATAAATTATACCATTGTTTTATGGCTGCACTTTACATCAATTGAAGTGGCTTGTTCAGCATTTTATACACCCCTGCAATTCAGCAGTATGTTTAGTGTCTGTGACAACTAGCAGCAGGTCTGTGGGAGTGTAAGAGGTTAATAGACAGAATTGGAGAGGAGTTTGACTCATTTATGTCTCCAGTATTAGCCTTTCTGTTTGTTCTTGTTGTATGGTAGATGCTCATTAAGTTCAGTTTGGTTGATGCTTTTCTGTGGAGACCTCGGCAAGAGATTAGTGTGTGTGGTTGGTTGACTAAAGTCTGGGTTGAGCAGCAGCCTTGGATGACTGAGCTCTTTGATCCTGCCCCAGTAGAGCTTCTCCGCTCAACGCTGAGAGCCGCAGCGGCCCTCATTCACTCCAACGATCCCTTTTTCACACACGACTTAAACCAAGACTGACTCGAAACACAACACCCCATTCTCTCTAATCTGCAGCCTCTACAAAATTCACAAGCTCCTACTGGACTGTGTAAGCCTCCAAACACACTCTAAAACTCTACTTGAGTTATTGCCTTTCATAGATTCATTCTTTATATGTAACACTTTAGTTGGAGATGAAACGCCTCAGAGATGGGACATTTTTATCTGTTTAGGTTTCGATAGAAATTAAAAGAATTCATCTTTCTCCTTTCAGAGAGATACCAGCAGACACAGCATTTTGTGGCTCAATATTGATTATATCTAAATAGTTTTTACTTAATTTGTTAAGTGCATTAAAGTTGTTTGTGCACCACTGAATACTAACTGAAAAATTGAAGAATAAGCATCAAGCACTTTTTTTTATGCATGAAAGAGCAGTAAATGGGACCTAAAATATTTGATTCTTCACAGTTGTCCCATTGGTTCTGTGCATGATCCTCTGGCCTCTTTTAATTAAAGAAGAAAAACAGGAAATTGTGAGTCACAGTCAACTCGTCTCCACGGCGGCCTTTCTGATCAGCTGTTCACTGACTGCGCTGTGTGTGTGTTGATGCGTGCGGAGGCTGAATCACGTGCGGACATGGCTCTTGTGGTATGGGGGATGACACATGCACAGTGTAACTGAAGCTGCGGCCGTGCGTTGCGATTGGTTCAATTTCTACGAGGGCAGACCAGATATTACTGTGCATGTGTTGTACCCCAAAGATATGACGCGTACTCAGCCTCCTTCCATAGGCCTTGCAGAGCAGCAGAAAGAGGCTGCAGTAAGTATGTACGTAGTACCTATGATGCCCTGATATTGCGATTCAGTTTTTCGTCTTGACAATGCATATCGTCACGTTTTTATATCGCGATAATTCGTGGCAGGATATTTCGTCACACCCCTAGTATCTAGTAGTGTGGTTTTAGATTGCAACCAACGGAGTACCCCATCCGCTCACTTCTCCCCTATCCAAAACTGTGGTAATGTGAGACGCCGAGTGCAAAACCGTGGTAACATCGTTCAACTTGTTCAGAGGCCATCCTCACCATAAAAAACACTACTTTAGGAGCAACCGAAGTCGGACAGCAGGTGGTGGTACCACAGCTTTGGCACTCTGCGGCTCACGTTACAGCAGTTTCACAAGCGTGTCGGAGAACTACGGTGACCTTCAGGTAATGTAAAAACGCTAAAGTCTCTCTCTAGAGCCAGTGTTTGGTTTGTCCGGTGTGGGCTACTGTAGAAATATGGCGGAGCAACATGGCGGACTCCGTGAAGAGGACCCAGGCTCATTCTAAGCTAACAAAAACACAACGATTCTTAGTTTCAGGTGATTAATGAAAACATATTGTATTCCATTTCTGCTAATAGATCCCCGAAATGTTACGCACTGTTCCTTTAAAAACATTTTCTCCTCATAAAACAAAAAATATAATAATTTTAGCCTACCTTTTATTTCATGTTGTTGGTGAATCATCACTTCTGATCTTTCAAATGCAATCAACCAAACCTCACAGCTTCAGCTTTGTGAGCACTGCTGGTTGGTGCATTGGGCGAGCCAATATTGCCATGTTTACTTTAAGCCAGGAGCCCTTCAAATAAGAATGAATGAAATTTTTAAATTAACCAAAGGCCCTCTATTAAATGAAAATTGGTCTGCATTATAGTCAAATAATGGAGTAAATCTTCTAATTATGAGGTTTATAAATACCTTAAATTGGGCTTCAGTATGAGATGAATAGATTACTGTGGGTCCATTTATAGATTAAAACCATTATATTGAAAATGCTTTAGAACTAAATGTGCAGTAAATTAGGCAGTCTATTATGTTGTTTAGACAATCTTAATAATCCAAAAACATGTTACAACTTTTGTAGCCTTCACACCAATAGCTTCAAAAGATTGATTGCTTTTATGTCAGACCGACAGGAAAATATGTTTGGCCTATTCACCACTGTGCTACAAGTGTGGAGGTTTGGTATGACACTACACAGTGATGGATTGTCCTTTCTTTATAGCATCTCTTTGTGTGCGACTCCTAAAGAAAACCTTTCCCTCTGCTTCACTGGGGTGTTGTCGCCTCAGTGCTGCAGGTTTTTTTGTTCAAGGAATGTGACTTTCAAGATTAGATTTATTTAATGCTGGATGTTAACGTCAGGACGATTTTTCTTCCTGAGGTTCATCAAGTTTCAAGCCTATACAGTAGTTTCATCGGGGTGACAGTGTATAAACACAACATAGGAAATGTTCTGTCTTCTTAAATATTAAATTAAAAGTCAGCACAACATTGTAAATGTCTTGACTTCTAAAATATTAAATTAAAAGTCAGTCTTATATATTTATATATAACCTCTGGTAATCTAACTTCCCCAGACATCACAAACTCAGACTCTTTACATTTATTATTCATGTTCGACATTCATTGAAGTACTTACCAAGTAAAACTTTGAAAATGCCCACAATTCATAGCTGACATCAAGTGGTTACATCAAAACGGGACCTCGAAGGTCCTAATGACGCTATACTCGCCCCAGTTCTGCTCTGCAGTTATGAACTACTGTAGAATTATAATTACCCATTTTGTCATAACAAGCATTATTACATTTTTAAGAAAGTAAATTATTTGTCCACTTAATATGTTGATACATGATCCTGAATATCCTCAGCGTAACAACGTGTGTCTGTTTTGCTTCTGCAAATTTGAATGATAGCTTGAACACATTTAATTACACCATGCGCAAGCTCCGCTGCAGACTGAGTACTTGAGTTTGTGGACTGATTTGTAATTCCCATTATCCTTTGTGCATAATATAACAGCCAACATTATTAATTTATACTATGAATAAATTGAATAAAGAGGTTACACTTGATACAAAGTGCAAGATTCTGATGAGATTTGGCCCCATTTAGACATTACACTCTAGCAGAAAGTTTGGCTGCTATGGCCTGCTGGACGCTAATTTGGCAGAGGGAAACTTGCTAAATACATTATGTGCTGTGGGGGCCTCGGCACTTATTAGCCAACAACGTGGAGAGTGTCTTGGTATGTAATAATACTCCTCAAATTAAGATTAAGACTAAAAATATGAAGCTGCTACTCATCGTGGTTTCCATATTTGTTAATGAAGTAACAGAGCCAAGACATGCAAAGTTAGTTCTGAGGATTTCACTGTGAAAGGAACGCCAGGGGGTCATTAAATCAAAAGTCCTCTCGGGAACGTCGGTGCACTTTCATGACAATCTGCCGACTACATCAAAAGATATTCTCAGTGCAAAGTTAACATCTTGGTGTGAGAATGATCCTGGAGGGAAAGCTAATGGAGTGTCCAAAATGGAAAAGGTTTGTCCTCTGGCAATGTGGGCAAAAAATTTGACGTAAGATTTTGATATTTCTGTTGGTCCTAGATAAAATGTTAGAGCATCACCAAAGTAATGAGGAATGTTCCTTTGTGACATGTCCACTCAAGTCAAATTAGTTGTATTTATATTGCCCAAAATCACAAATTTGCCTCAAAAGGCTTAACAATCTGTATAGCATGTGACACCCTCCATCCTCAAACGCTCAGTTTGTATAAGTAAAAAAAGGTGACGTAATATATCAAGCGATGGTGAATGAAAATACGTTGAATAAAAACATTATTGAATAAAAATGTTATTGAATAATAACTGGTATAACAAGCGAGAAAGTCCACTACTGGCCTACTATTTTTGTTTTGTTTCCATTTATAACGTTAATCACCTGTTTTAAAAACTGTTTAAAACAGCGACCGTAATCTGGAAGAAAATATGTTTTCCTCAAAACGTATTTTGGTTATGCAGTTTAGTTGTATGATAATGGCATTTTGTGGGAGACAGGGTTGTTAAATCCATGTTTACTAGAAAGCAGTCTTCTTCTTTTCTGCCTTGTTGGCGCATTGCTGCATATCTTGGCACATTACCTCCACTTGTCGATCAGCAGAATAGTGTGAAACCACTGGGGAGACTGTGTATCACGCCACCCGTGTGTGTGCGTATGTGCATCCTTGTGCATGTGCACGAGACAAACAAAATGAGGGCCCACTCATAGAAAAACAAGAGGTCAAAACCTCCTCAGGGAACCTTTATACTGTCCAGTGGTGACATTTTTGTGTCACATCAGATTACAAATATTACATATAAGATACCCCGTGGGCTAAAAATGTACAAACCTGCTTTATTTATCTGTGTAAAATGTGTAAATAACTAGGCCAATCAAATAACAGCTTTTTTGGAAACATACATGTCAAGTCAATTTTATTTCTATAGCCCAATATCATAAATCACAACCCTTAAATCGGACGAGGAAAATCCTTTTAGTTGGGAAAAACAATGGAGGTAACCGTGACATTGACCATATGACACTGAACCATCCACCTCCCAGCACAGGAACACATTACACAGGATAAAACAAATGTACAGGACTCAAAGGACACCACAGGACTCGGTAACCATCTCATGGTACGAGACCCTCATTACACAGGAGATGACAGTAAATTACACACAGGGCAGGACACTGGTGAGGACAGGGCATGCATTGATTTAACCCCTACCGCCCAGTGATGAAGCTGAAAGCTCTGTGACAGTCTCCCGTCAATTTCTAATGAAATCTAAAACCATGTGGACACGCAGTTCCTGGAAGTGTTCATAAATAAATAACCTCTGTTTTGGTGTCCCGGTGTTATCCTAAGTGAATGTCAGGAAGACAGTAATTCTCTGAGGACTGAGGGAATGGGGTCTGTCCAGAAGTGCTTTAGCTGAGAGTTGGTGGCAGCCTCCATCATCTGGCGCAGGCTGCAGCTCGGTGTCACTTTTGTTCTTCAGGATGGATGGCTCGGTGTGGCCTGGACACTGTTAACTCCGTCCCACCGGTGAGCTTCAAGGAGAGGCTATAAGAGGCACACCTTTCGACGAGCCGCTGTAGCAAAAATGAGGAGAAATCTAAGGGCCCGGTGCAATGTGATTCTTCTTTTCAATATATTTATTAAATTTAAACTTTGTGTCAGATATTGAAACATATACACTGCGAAAACTCACTTAGAAAAAAATCCTATCCTGTGGATATTGAGTTTGCTCGGGCTACAGCTGAGATCATGCCGTCTATTGAGACAGATGAAAAATGTTTCCCTCCTCCTGCAAAGGTGGTGATATGCCTCTCTCATAGATCCCCACTGTTCCGTCTCCTTTTGATCTCCATGCATCATTTAAAAATTTACTCAATGTGGTGACCGCCAGGTTGGCATAATTTCTGGTTTAGCACTTCACGTGCAATGAATGTGTGAAGAAGCTCTATATAAATATATACACATACTCTATACAAAAGGAGCATTGACATTTTTATTAAACAGTGAAAATATTGCAGGATGCTGAAAAGAGGGGTTCAATTTCAGTATCAGTCAGTATGCATGAGCTTATGGGTTAACACTTCAAATGTAGAATGTAGGGAAAATTAGGGTTTGGTAATCAGATGTTATTAAAAGATAGTTATTATACAAGGTATTTATTTAGTGTTGGGAAATTATGTAGTGATAGGTTGAGTAATTTTCCAGGGACTTTCAGTAATTTTCCATTGTAGTACGACAGTCTGTCCGTGGCCACAGCATCTGTGCATGTTAAGCTCATGGCTCATTTCCAGAAAAAAATTGGTACAGTTGAGAAATAAAGCTATAAAATATGTCTTTGCAATGACATGTCTGTATGAAAAGATTGTTTTAATCGAAACAGTAATTTAGACTGAGGAGCCTTAATTAACTGGGCAATATATCGATATTATATGGATATCATAATGTGGCATAAATGTTGTGTTTTCCTGTTTTAAAGGCAACATTACAGTAAACTGATGTAATTTTCTGAACTTACCAGACTGTTCTAGCTGTTCTATTATTTGCCTTTACCCACTTAGTCATTACATCCATGTTACTGATGATTATTTATCAAAAATCTCATTGTGTAAATGTTTTGTGAATGCACAAGTTGTCAACCCTACAATATCGACATTGAGGCATTTTGTCAAAAATATCATGATATTGGACTTTCTCCATATCGCCCAGCCCCGTCACCATTTAGATTTGTTTAGGTGTGATTATTTTGTTAAAGTTTTAAATAAAAGAAAATAGCATTAAACTACAAATTTAGAGACAAATAATCAGGTTGTGGCTAGGGCTGCACGATTTGAAAAAATATCTAATTGCGAATATTTTGACTGATATTGCGATATGATTTGTGATATTAGAGAGAATGATCATTTTTACAAAATTATTCTCATTTTCATTGGAAAACATAATAATATAATTATGGTGGGATTTTTTGCAGGGAATCTTTACCAAACAAAGATGTTTTCTTAAGCCTGTAGAATATGATGTGTAGGCCAGGACATCTCTGCAGCACCACAATATTTAATTTAAAATGGTATTTTGACACACTTTTCACCTTTAACAAATATTGCCATTTCTTCTTTATTGTGGGATTTGATAATTGCAGTAGGCCATATTGCGATTGTGATCAAATTTGTATTAATGTGCAGCCCTAGGTGTGGCTAAATGGCTGTTTGCACTGCAACGATGTGTACAGCAGAAGGATTTGACCCGCAGTTGACATTGTCAATGAAGTTGTCAATAACATAGTCAATTGGTCAAAAGGAAAACAATTTAAAAATAGAATTAACAGCTGTATTGAAAGAAAAAAATCCTGTCTTTCCCTTTAGAAATGTAAGGCAGACTGCAGACTGCTTTATTCTCATACAACGGCCACCGAACGTCCTTGAGTGAGCGAGTGAGCGGCCACGACTGTGTAGTGTCTGACTACGGCTGCAGTCCTTTCCTCTGCCCACACAAAAGCTAACCTTCACTTAAAACATGACATAGTGACAAGGATGGAAACCAACAATACACAGACTGTGTTTTTTCTTCTGAGAACCTCGGTGTCCTCACTCAGGCGCAGGAAACACTCTGCAGGATGGATTAGTCTAACAAAGCTCTGCATGGACGCTTTCATGGGAAGATGCACTCCAACAGCCAGGTTGAGACAAAGCTGCTTATCCACGGGGTCACAGTAATGTAATGGTGTGTGCAACCAATTTGCTCCTTGCTATTCAACGGCTGTGAATATCATCCATGGGAGGAAATCACTTTGATTTTCTGAGCCTTGCTAATTGACTTCTCCAGTGCCTCTTAACACTGAACTCAGATCTTGGAAGACACAAAGATGCCCTCAGCAAAGGTGGATTTAGTCAATATAATTAACTGAACGGGCAACAGCTTCGCCCCCGGGTTTTGGTTTAGAGCCAAGTCTGGAAGAGGTTAAGTTGGTATGTAACTCCTTCATATTTTACTACTCAGGATTAATTACATCACTACTTTACTGGGATAATGGTTCATGCAGTGCCATTAGATTGCATGTTTTTGGCAACACTTCTGGTGAGGTATCATAGTATTATAATTCATTCTTATATTGTAGTAAGTTTATCATTATTGTATTCATCATTAGGAGAACTAATGTAGCCTCGAACCGCTATTCTCAAGCAGAGATGAGGAGCAGCTACAGAGGTCTCACTTCTTTGTAACTCCACACCACCAGATTTTTTACATTTTCAAATTAAATGTCTTCAGCCCCAACCAACGCTGACTCAAGTGGCATCACTTTTTATCAAATTTCGCGCAGCTCCCTCTGGAGCCACCTCTAATATAACTTTTTTTTTACAGTACATATGCACTATATCTGCACACAGACTTTGAAGTGTAAAATTGGTGGAGTTCTCCCTTCAGGGAAAACAAGGCCACGCATTTAATGAGTGAGGCAATTGTTTAAATCATCATCTAGTCATCACTGAGATGCATCTGGATCTGTCTGATTGAGCCCAGCAGGTGATTGATTACCACCTGCACAAACTAATTTCCTTGGGGAATATAAGAACATATACTCATACTCTGTTGTATTAAAATTAAATGTGTTAACATCCAATATAGAATATTTCATAAAAAGGATATCATGTACGCCCATCATGAGCAATAATCACCAGTCTTCATCAGCTTTCAGACTTTTGAATAGAGGGATTACCGGTTGACACATCAGTATGCTTTGTATGCCTTATCATAATTGGGCCATCAAAGAGCATCTCATGCAGCTTTCAAATGAGTCATTAGAAATTACTGATGCACAACCCCTTTACACCCCCAACCCCTATACATTGAGCTTTGTGAATGCTAACATGGAGCACTGAGCAATGTGACCAAAGAGCAATCATTACAATGCAGGTTGCACAGGCTTGGTGACTGAACCAGTCAACGTTTTCACACACACTTCTGTTCGGTGCCCCTTGTAGTGTCTTTAAACAAACACGACGTAAATCGAAGCAAGTATACAGACATTTGCCCCTTGTTTGTCGTAGTTAATTTAGCTAAATTTATTTCCATTTCTAATATACAGTATTTATTTCCACCTTTACTGACCATTAGTGAGGCTCAGTCAGAACCAGTTAGTCACACTGGCTGTAGAACAATAAAGCCAGCAACCTTGTGTTATGTATTGTTATGATTAGCATTAATAATTCATGTTTGTATATTTATAGATAGATAGATAGATAGATAGATACTTTATTGTCATTGTCATTGAAAACAACGAAAAACAGTTTAGCAGCTCTTTGCAGTGAAAAACAAACATTAAAACATTCAGTCACAAGTAGAACATAAACAATAAATAAGTAGATCATCATCATAAAGTGCAAATTATGGTTCAGCAGCTAGTGTCCTCAGCCTTTGGGGGCGGGGGGGGTCTACACACTTGACAGCCTGTGGGTAAAAGCTGTTTCGTAGTCTGTTGGTGTGTGTTTTAATTGTCCTGTATCTCCTTCCGGAGGGAAGGGGAGCAAACAGTCCATGTCCAGGGTGGGTGGGGTCTTTGGAGATACAGCTGGCTTTCTTACAGAGCCGACCAGTGTATAGGTCACTGAGGGGGGGTAATGTGGTCCCAATCACTTTTTCCGCCATCCTCACCACCCACTGCAGGTCCCTCCTGTTCTCCACTGTGCAGCTAGCAAACCACACAGTGCAGCAGTAGGTCAGGAGGCTCTCAATGGTTGCCCTATAGAAGTTGATCAGCAGGTGTTGAGGAAGGTGAGCCTGTTTCAGCTTCCGGAGGAAGTAGAGTCTCTGCTGGGCCTTCCCCACCTGATGAGAGATGTTTTTGGACCAGGTGAGGTCTGACGAAATGTGGACTCCGAGGTACGTGAAGCAGTCCACCCTCTCCACCTCCTCTCCACGTACGCAGAGGGCAGAGTGCTCCACCCGCCTGGCTCTCCTGAAGTCTATTATCATTTCTTTTGTTTTAGTGGTGTTTAAATCCAGGTTGTTATGGGAACACCATTGTGTCAGATGTTGGATCTCCTCCCTGTAGGCTGTCTCGTTGTTGTTGGTTATCAGTCCTACTACAGCAGTGTCGTCTGCAAATTTGACCATGGTGTTGGTGGGGTGAATAGTTGAGCAGTCATATGTCATTTATGTTACTTTATGTGAGTAAACTAAACAAGTATGTAGCAAAATAGATCGGGTTCTGTCTTGAAATCAATATTGAAGGTTAGAATAAAGCTTGGAGAGGTGCCATCATCACTGCAGACATAAGTACTGTAACCAGATAGGCAGATTAAGAAATAATATCTTACTTAACAATGCAATTAGTTCTGTATATTTTTAATATTCAATATGCAGAAGCATAACCAGCATTGTAATCAAATCATTATGTAATATTATATAATTGCTGGACAATAATCAGTTTTGGCTAAATTCATTTAGCGATTTAATGTATCCTCCATTGGATGAAGCCAATGGGTAATTGCCTTATTATAGTAATTATGCAGTAATGTAATGCTAAAACACAAACGGGAGCCTAACACACTGATAGGATTACTCTTCAAACATTGATAGCCAGTGTTCTCCAGATACTGGGTGGAGGACACTGGCAGAGCTTTGCTGTCTTGATATTTCATGCAACCCTGAGTGTTACCCTGAAGGTTTCGGTGGTTCTTGTAGGAGTTCACTTTGTTATATTTTTGAGGGCCAACATTTGTATGCCTCTAAACCTAGGAATGGTAAGATTTCACCATTATAAATGGATAAAACAGCCCCCAAAAATACTTAAAGGTTATCTACACAATATCCAGAGCATTAATATCGTAGCAAACAATTATTTGCTGTGTAAAGATATAGTGGCGTAATGTCTACCTGAGCAGAGAATGAAGTCACCCTCCCACTGTGTGTTGTAATCCGAGCTTCTCCTGTTCGTGCATGTGAGCGTGCCCCACTGGCTAGCTCACAGCCGCCGTTCTGCACTGCTTTCATACGGCAGTTACAGCTGATAATGCTTCGACGCCGTTGCAAAAGCATAGCGCCCACCCTCTGGTTCCCCCTCAGGTTAACACTGCAAGCTCTGTCAGCAGTGTTGCCATTGTTTTCACGTCAAGCGCTGTTAGCATCGGCTCAGCTGTCGCCATGTTGGGAACCGTGCAGAAGCAATAGATATGCTCCCAATCTCACATTTAGCACCTTTATCATTTCCCTTTCTGCTGCAGAGATTTACAACATTTATAATTACTACATTTATTCAAGTTGCATCTGCTGATTTGTGGCCACAGTGTGTGTGCGTGTGTATTTCTTGATGAAGTAATAATAATTGGATTGTGACCTTCTTGTTGCAAATGAACAACCAGTTTTCTGTTATCTCTTGATGCTGACAGCTTGTTCTCAGCTCTGGGATGTCACTTGGTGCAGAGATTCAGCTAAGTATTCTGCAGAGAAACAAAGTAAGATCATGAACCCATTACACTGCAGGTGTGTCAGCCAGTCAACCTTAGAACATTTATCTTTTTGATTTCTGTCCAAGCTCGGGCCTCTCGCTGGGCTTCCAGAAACACACACACACACACACACACACACCACATAGTGATTTAAACTGCACTGTTATCGGCTTTAACAAACCTGCTCCCGATGCGGTCTTTTGTAGCCCTCAGTATTTGGGCTTTGTCATACAGTAAGCCACTTTTCCATTTAGTTTCTTTCTGCCATGGAAACAGCAAAAATATAAAAATACCACAACATTAACCAGGAAGAGTAAAATTAGAGCACCAAGCAGTGGTTGGTAGTGTGGAGGAGTGGAGGTCAGGAGGCAAGGTGCTGTTGGAACAGACGAGTTTTCAGCCTGTGTCAGGAAATGGAGACAATCTGTCGAACTGACTGAGAAGGAGAGAAGAAACAGAGCGGAGTGAAGGGTTGAATAATGGTCTGGAGGTAGTAGAGTGCTGTGATAGGTTACTGGGGTCATTGGTTGCTGTTATGGTGGCTGTTTGGTCTACAATGAACAAGATAATAACAAGAACACCTCACTGCACAATGCAGTTGCTGTAATCCAATAATGGCACAAAATACAGCCTCGAGAATTACCAGAGATTTGAGTCAACACTTTCAGTTTCAACAGAAATTCAACATCACAAAATTCACAAAGAGTGTAATTTTGTATTGAATCGCGTTATATTGTATGGGTATTATTATATTATATTATACTACTTTTAGGCTGGAGCACATGTTGTGTAGTAGTCCCTAAAGGAAGAGAACACAGTTTTAAAATAGAACATGGGTTATGTCACCATCTTATTATTTTACTTTTCCATCCATCACTGTTAATGTACAATATTCGCTTATTCTGTTGAGACTTGTGCAGACTGGAGACTACCTCAGCATGCATTGAGCAAGAGGTGGGGACCACCCTTTATTAATATTAAATGTAGATCTTAAATTTCTCTTGGCTTCATGTTTCTGCCTTACAGCATTTATTTTAATGCCCAAATCTGAAGCAAAGTACGACCTTGTGCTGAAGCAGAACAGTGTCCATTTCTCATCGCAAAAGTGAGGGTGTGAGAACGTGCTCTACTTTTCTCATTCCTAAAACTCTTCAAGCCTCATTAACTACGAAAACAAGCCAACTAGCTGCTGTGAATGGTTTGTAGCGTTTGCTGGAGCCAAGAAAAGCCTCTATAGCTCGCGGAGGGAGACGGAGTCCCTGCTGGAGCAGGCAATCACTGAGGCACACCATAATGGGAAAAGTTTCATGTTTTAGGTGGTGTCTTATGTGCTGAGTCGTAAGGTTTATAGTTCGATACAGTGTGGGCAGTAAAAGTACAGTATATAATATGTGTGTTGTTAGATCTGAGCCATGTGTTCACATTTATAGAATAACTGTACTTAGGCACAGTGGTGCTTTGAGCTAAATGCTAATGTCAGCATGCACACATGCTCACAGTGATGATGCTAACATGCTGATTTGTTTTATCAGGCACAGTGGGCAACTCCAGGGTCTGAAAAGTGAAGCCAATGCTGAAGTGCCTTAAACTTGAAATATTTCTAATAGCCAGCAGGGATCGACTCCTCTGGTTGCAAAAAAGAAGTCTGATTGTATAGAAGTCAATGAGAAAATGAGCCTACTTCTCACTTGATTTATTACCCCAGTAAACATTGTAAACATGAGTTTATGGTGTCAATCGCTAGTTTCAAGTCTTCTTCAATACAGCATGATGTTCATTTAGTAAATTATGGTCCCATTTAGATTCAAATAGACCATAAAGCAGGGGATGTTTTGGTGCATGGCTACCTTGTGGTTGACAGGTCACAACCACGTTGTTGTCCGGTCTGGGATTTGTCCGTGTTTCTGTCTTACAACTTTAATCAAAATGCCGAACTCAAGGCTTCAAAACGGCAGTCCACAAACCAATGGGTGACGTCATGGTGACTATGTCCACTTCTTATATACAGACTATGATCATGTCTAATGTTTACCATGTTCACCATTTTAGCTTAGCGTGATACCATGCTATATTTTGCTAAATAGGACTGAACACAAAGTACAGCTGAAGCTGATGGAAATGTTTAGTTTTGCTGGAATTTTGTTATAAACTGTTTTGGACGAATAATGATTTTAACTTAGAGGAAAGGTCAGAGAATCACCAAAGTTATTACAATTCATCCTGTGGGGGACATGCATGTTTGTACCAAATTCCATGTCAATCCATTTAATGGTTGTGGAGACATTTCAATGAAAATCATAAATGGCAACTCGGTAGTCGTGGAAGAAAAGTTAGGGGATCACCAAAGTCACTCAACCTCTGGGAACCATGGACTTTTTTTTTTACAAAGTTTTGTGTCAATCCATCCAGTAGATGTTGACATATTTCACAGGATAATTGAAAACTTTAACCAGAGGGTGTTGGAGAACTCAGGGGATCTTCTGGGCACGATGAACGTCTGTACAAAAGTTTGTGACAATCCATCTGATAGTTGTTGAGATATTTCAGACTGGACCAAAGAATGACCTTGCCATCCCAAGAGCCAAGACGCAAGTGTATAAATAATACAAAAAAACTATAAATAAAATAATAAAAACTACTCTCACGGCTATTGCAATTGTTCCCGACCTTATCTCTTGAATTCAGCACTTCTTACTTGGCTGCTGACAATGACTCAACTTGTCAAAAAGTATAAACAAGTGCTGCTCTCTGGATATCTCGTACCCACATACACACACCAAGCTCATAAAATCACATCTCTCACCAGGCATCAGCACGTTTGTCTTTTAGATTCTTCTAAGAACATCTCCCCTCACCCCTGAAACAAAAAATAATTCATATTGAAATGTCCGAAACAGACAATCTCACAGATAAACCTTAGAGAGCTAAACCAACAGTGCTCTTTGCCAGAATGCTTATCCTTGTGTTTCCCCGATGGACTTAGCAGGCTTACATCATGTTTACAGCCTGGCGTCTTGTATAAGCAGAGACAATTAACATCCGTTGCTTACTTCCAGTGTGTTCGATACTAACATGCATAAAAATTCAAAACCATCCACTCCTGTGCTTTTTATTTCTGTCCCTAAACTACTTAAATCAACAGCTGATGTGAATTCACATTCTAGTTTTCTAGTTTGCAGCTGTATTGATGCATCTGTGATTCCTGTTATCCAGCCGGCTCTGTTGAGAGATCGGTGAGGAGTCGTAAAAAAATAGTGTTTGGTGTAGGGAATGAGAAATGGGTCTGCATGGATAAGATGTAATGCACAAGAAAACTGAAACTCACCAAAGGTTAAAGAGGCCAAAGAAATGTCATCAAAATGCCACTTAAACAGGATTTGGCCTTTTGGATTCTTTCATCGCATCAAACTTCGTGCCAGCTGTGTGGCTTGAATATGAGTGAAAATGCAGCACGGTCCTCTGAAAAGGTCGATCAAGATCTGTTTTGAAATAAAACCTGGACTCTAAGATAAATCACAGAAGAATTTTGTGCATCAGAAAGCTTGTTAATTTAAGCAATAATAACGTAGCCACATTTGAAGATTTAATTTGTCACTGAAATTAAATGATGGAATTCAAATTAGATGATGGCAACTTAGTATAAAATCACACATTTTGTGTATATAACATTGATAACACAAGCTAAATGCAAATCATTTCATTCTACAAGAGGTTATGTTTTGCGTCTTATTGCCAACCTATTAATTAATGACAAATGGAGAACATCAGAGGTGTGACTAATGGAAGCTGGCCCTGGCAGCTAGGCAACTGACTGAGAGGCACTGAAACGGCTGCTTAAGTAAATGCTCATAAATGGGATTATGCTGCCCACTCTCACTCAACTGGGCTCCTGCTTCATTTCCTGCACTTAATTCCTTGACCTGCTCAGAGCAACGATGTTCTAGACACAAGCATGTATGTTTGGCATCAAAGAGACGATGGTACAATGAAGTCAGGCCAACCAAAACAAACAACAGAATGCTATTAAATAATGCTATTTCCTGCATTTATTTACATTTATATCAATCTAACAAACAGTATATTATGATGGAATTGGTTATTGTGCTTTTCATAATAATGGTAGTATAACAGAAAAATGAAGTTTAATGTAAATCACTGCATTATTAATGCACTAACCTTGAATGAAATTACATTTAGTTTCAGCCTGTCCTCATACAGACGCTTTGTCACAGCCGTCAGCGTTCGATACTGCCACGCAAGGCATCCTTTAGTGCCAGTATGAGATGCACCGGGCTTTCCATTAATTACAATGTAAACCCATCTGTGTCAACAGTAAACGCCCGGAGAAAGTGCACTGTGAGTGCGGTGACGTAGTTTAAAGATCGAAAGAGACACACAGGGCGGGCGGGAGGGGAGGTGGATGGGTTCGACAACACAAGGCTTTCATCCAGGGACCGCTGTTCATGTCTTGTGCTATAAGTTCCAACTTTCACTTCACAATCAGCTGTTTGCCCAAACATGTAGTTCTTTCCTAAACCTAACTACTGTACGTGCTTTTGTTGCCTAATCCTAAAGTGACGCCAAGGGCTGTGACAAAGCGGCAGTATGGGACGAGTTGGGATGTGAATGTGCTGTTAGTTTCCTTGAGAGAAACCCAATACTTTCTGATACATAATATTTCTATCTTTACTGCCTTCCTTACAGGCTACATGCAGTACAGCTGTATTAGAAGACATACCGTACTCCAAGATTGCGGCCATTTATTTGAATGAAAATTGACGCCCAGCACATAACTAAAAAAAAGCTATAAATGTTTTTCTGGTTTTTGGTTTATGTTAATGTGTTTGGCCCTCTGCACATGCCTATTAGCGAAGGAATAAATAAAAGTAATGAATAAACAAAGGGATACAAGTTTTAGGGCTCTTTCACAAGCCCAAATTTGGTCTGCTTTAATTGAACTCTGGTGCGGTTCAAACTCTGATACAGTTCGTTTGGGCGGTTGTGAACGCAGTAATCTTACTCTTCGGACAAAAACAACCACCTCTCGCAAGCGGTCTCGAACCGTTTCGAAGCGAACCAAAACTTAAACTGCCTGTGCAGCCATTTGTTGAGATGGACACAGATAAACGACAGGTTAACATGAGTGGGAGAGGACTGACTGATGTTTGCTTGACCTCGGGCCGAAGAGAAAATACAGAATATACCAAATAAAGTCCACCATAATAGTGATGTTTATAAAGTCATTGGAGATAAACTGGAGAAGGTATTTGTGAGCAGTCGATCAGTGACAAGTCAAAGTGAAGAAACTGACGGGATCAAAGTCGGTGATTCATTGCATAGACGTGGCAGCTCTCAAGATGAAAACGATAAATTTGCTTTTCCGTACACGCTCCTCAGCAACTTGTTTGTTTATTTGTTCCACTTTAATTTGTTCACTGTGAAACCGAACCAGACTAAATGGTAAACAAACCAAAAGTATCAATTTCCCTCTAATTCGGACTCGCCAAACGGACTATGGCTTATGAAAGTGCCCTTCGAAATATTAAACCTTCATGATTTAAAATTATATTTATATTATTATATTATATAATTATAATTTGCATCAAGACTCACTCCAGCTCTCCTAATACGTCATTAAAATGCGGCCAAAACAACCTCCAGCGTTATGATAGGACAACCTCTGTGTGGCCTGCGAGGTGAAATCCAGAGCTTTTGAAAATTGAGGTTAAATATCCCACATCATCCACAATGGAAACGACATACAGTAAACATATATATAGTGGCCACATTTTCTGCCAAATAAACTGGTTTTAAAACTCACGCCCTACTAGATATTTACTCGCTGTTACTAACTTCAACCCCGCTAATGTTCTTCCATTCAACGCAGTCCGTGCTAATTAGTTTATGCCTGGCAGTCGTCCCTAGCCTGCAGCCACCTTGGCTACACCTCACCTTCATTTCCCCTCGGTTACTAGACACAACAGGCTCTGAAAGTGGAGGATTTCACCCCTACGTTCTTGAGCCTCAGGCTGATGGGCCCTATTCACAACAAATAAGAGGATCAAACTGCAGTGGGTGTGGGTGCAGTGCAGTCACTCAGTACATTAGGAGGGAAAGGAGGACAGTGTCTATAAGCCTGTTTTCTCCCAAGTTGGGTAACATTTCATGAGGCAGTTCAATTTGGTTTGACAATTTAGAGTGTTGTTAAAAATAGCGACCTATTCTTTTCACCTCTTTTTGTATCTGAAATATCCTGATGTGCTCGATTGTTTCAGTGATGGACGGGTGTGATTATGTGGGGGTGCTTTCATTGTTGTGTTAATGGAGGTTGCTGCAGTTCTGTAGCAATTTGGAGGGACTGAAGCTTATCAGCCAATAAACATCTCGTACTAATCTCGGCTTCAAACCAGCCTTAACTTTCCTCAGACTGTTTATATGCTACAGTAACTGACATTGAATCAGAGAGTTCAACAAAAGCTTTGGGATACAATAATGGTCGACTTTTTTAATTGCTTTGACAATTATGTCTGATAACAGTATGAATTGTCACATCCTTCATAATCTTATCTCAATCTTTGAAGTGTAATGCAATTAGCTGTCACTGATTTATCTCCTCACATTACTAATTTTCTTCGTGGTGGAAATTGCTGCTTGTTTTGCAGGTATGAGGTAAAACATGTGCATGACCGAGATGATTTTATACTCCACGGGATTGCTGAAGCAGAATTAAACTTCCTTTTGTTGATCTTTTCCTTTCATTTTGTCAAGAAAGGGACAAAACAATGAATCTGTTCTCATGTGCACAAACACGGCGTGCTCTGGGCAACCTGCAGTGACCCACCGATTCAACTGACTTTATTTGTCTGAAAAATGAGGGACGCAGGCAGAGATGACAGTGCTTCAGCTTTCATTAACTCTAATCACTTCCCACACAGAGTGCAACAGTGCACAAAGGTAATTAATTTCCTCAAGGACAATTATTTTAGTGCTTTGAGATAATGACAAGAACCCCTCAAAGTTCAATCTCGGTAGATACTGTAGGTGGTTTTGAAGGAAAATGATCCCCAAAGGCCCAATTTACAGTCTGTATTGCGCCATCTCTGGTGACAAAGTTAATTCACCGTGCAGGTTATTTGATAGAACTTACTCTATTCACAGTGTAGAATAACTTACAGAATATTATACTGCGGCAAGGCAAGATATAAGATATATTGGCACATGTGGGGATGCAGTGCACAGAAGGCATACTTTTCACAATATCTTCATACCGCACTTCAAAATCTATGTGTTGTACTGAATGCTTCATTAGTATTTGTATGTCCTATTGCTAGACAATTTCCTCTGTCACTGTACAGTACATGAATAATTAGAAAATGGCTGTTGTTGCAAATACGTAATCATTTTTCATCTTTGAATTTATAAATGTTCTAAATGTTATACTTTATTGCACATTAGCCTTTTCAGCACAGCCTCAAGGGAAATGTATGTGTCAAATGCAATTGGAACATTTTCAAAATATTTCTGTTTGGTTTTAAGTCGAATGAGCCTTTAAGCTAGAAAGTAGAGACTCAAACACACCACAGATGGGAGCATGAGCAGTGATGCTGTAATGTGCATACTGTGAAAGACACTTACAAGTATTCATTACAATCCAAGTCGACCAAGGTATTTGAAAATGTTCAAGGTACAGTGGAAACCGCTTTTATTGAACATGTGATTACATGGATCAAAAAGCTTGGGACAGAATCATTCCTGTACAAATGCTGTTTAAATAATTAGTTTATAGTAATCAAGTAGTCCACTTACAATGTTCATTTTGGGCCTTTTCATACATGACAACATATGTAAAAACATTTTAAAACTACGTTATAACGTGAATTTTCTTTTTGTTTCTACTTTACTCCCTTAATACTTTGCCTCGTAGACCGTATCCTCTCCGGCTGGATACCTGAGGCGGATCTCTTTGCAAATGAAATATAGTATTGACCGAGTTAATCTTTGCATTTAACCTATTAATTAAAAATGTATACAGTGGTATTGAGAATCGATACAGTACCACAAAACATAGTATCACGATATTCAATATTTTCAATATTTTCTTTCTATTCTGCATGCACACACGCGCTGCAGTCAGAGCTTGCCATTCATGTAAGAAATATAAAAATGTCAATTAGATGGTAATCTGCATGATAAATGATGCATAACAACAACAATTTGGTTATAATCATCATCCGATTATAGTGATCAATTTGACCCGGACAGATGTGATCACTATAAGCGGTTTCCACTGTAATATTGTATGTAGATTTATAGGGGTGGGGTAAAAAATCTAAACAGCATAGCATCGTGATATTTTGCGTGACAATATTATATCGATACACGGACGTCAAGTGTCAATCTTTTATTATATAAACTATTAACCTCTTAACAATCTGACGCTATTCTGTCTTTCAGAGGTTGTAGCTCTGAGATGAACAGAGTGAAAACTGTATCTTATTAGATAAAACAAATGTTGACAAACTGCATAATTTGCAGTTGACAAAAAGTAATATATCGCAATATGTCTTGTCACAATACTCAATAAGCAATATTGCATCTCAATAATATTGGATCGTGAGTTAAGTATCGTGATAATATCGTATCGTGGGGCCTCTGGTGATTCCCACCCCTATAGATTTATTTGAAATACCACTTAGGCTTCAGACGTTTGTTCATTTTTAAGAGTAAATGTTGCCTTGTGTCAGATGCACAGTGAATGACATGCAGACACACAAGACAGGGTGATGATGGATGGTATTTATGAGGACAGAGGCTTACATCTCTCCTGCAGTGCAGGTGGGAGTGGATTGGGATCAGGCAGAATACAGAATCAGTGTGTGTGTTCGGGTTTAGCATCAATCCTGGTCCATCAGTTCCTCTCTTCCCTGTTAAACAGCAGAGCTCTCCCCGACATGGTGTGCCGTCAGTTTTGCAATGGAGAGTAGAGTTGAGACTGGCTTCTCCCAAGAGAAAACAGATGTCCTTGTCTGGGAGTTGCAAGGCGCAAATAATGTGGCACCTCATATTTGCCGCCAAGGGCAGACAATGTCCCATTTTAACTTGAATTCAACTTTTTTGAATATATTGAAATCCCTGTCGCCATGTTTTCCATGTATGCACCAACAGTTTTAGTTTGGAATACATCTGATCACCTACTAAGGGGCTGTTCTCACCAGAAAAATAACAGCATTGGACTGTTTTCAAATGCTTGAAATGACACATTTATATTTTCCTGACACACAGTAAGGACATCAGGGGGGATGGTTGGTCTGACAGCCAATGGCATTTTCTTTTCTTTGTTCTCCAAACTTAACCGAGTAGTTTTGTTGCCTAAACTTTACCAAACCTTAACCATATGGATGGCAGATGGCAGATTACATCACGTAATAGATGTAGTATATCCAATTAACATTGCATCAGTTGGTCACTGCCAGAAAACTTCCATTAAGCTTTACATTTTTAAATTGCATATTGTCAAATGATAATATGATAAAAGTCATTTCTATTTCAACAATATCATGAAAGATGTGAGTGAAGCACTTAATTCAAAGCCTACATTTTATATAATTTCAATACTGCTACTATTATTTGACCTCCTGAATGACAGGACAATGACTGAAGACAAAGACCTATGACATTACCAGCTGACCATCATGCTCTGGGCTCCACAGTCTGCACGTCTCCTGTGGTTCACAACGAGAGGCCCATGTAGCACACACCCTTCTGCTTCCATCCATGTCACGCAGGCTGCTGATGGGTGGCAGGAGTGATGAATGTGGGGACGGATTGCCTCGCACTTTAAAGACCTTGCATGCTGGAAGAGCTTGTTGGTTTTGACACAGAGCAGAGGAATATTCAAACTAGCAGACTATGTAGGCTAGCCTGGTCACAGCCGTCCAAACCACTTACATTCATCGCTCTGTGTGTCGCCTTCGCTCTGCGTGCTTGTTAATAATGCCCATTTTCTGGCCAATATTTTTACAGCTTTGTTGGTTTACTGGTCTCCTCTTTTTGATGAGGTTGTCAGAAAATGTTGATGTTGACAATTTGTTAGCAGCGCTTCAGCGATACTGCAGTTGCACAGTGCGAAGGAGGAAATACAAAAAAAGCCATTGAAACATGCCATTGGCTGCATTAGAAGTTATTTATTTCACACATCTGCCAAGATTTAATCTTTAAAAATATATTCAGGGTAACATTTAACATCAAGCTAATTGGCCATGTAAGGTTTAATATGTCATCTTGCCTCACACACAAATATGGAGAATATTGCTTTGGTCATTTTTGGTAATACTGGAGAACTACTGTATGTAAAAGTTATAATAAGTAGAGAAGACGGAGCTCAATCAGTCACAAAGAGCACTTCCTCTTTCCTCCTCTCCTTCTTATTTCATTATTATGCCAAAGCCATGCCTTTTGGCTCCAGTCCTCTCATATAATTTACCACCGTCCTTTATGTAAAAGGCAGCTCCCTTCTGGTTCACGCCATCATTCAGCAAGCCTTAAACTATCATTGCCCTGTCTTTTCCACACCGGAGGCAATCACAAATCAGTGTTCTCTTTAAATGATTTAGATGGTCTTTTATCGTGCCGCCTGCTGCTTCTTATGCTGGCGCCAACATCACACTATAGGTTAAGGTGCAGACGACCGGCTCTGAATTGGAAGCAGTTCCAAATTCATAAGGGAATGTAAGAAATATGTTTGGTTTTTTTATTATTAATTCTGCTTATTAATTCCTGAAAGTGCATTTTGGACAGTTGTGGAAGAATTATTCACACTGTACACTGTAAATATACTCCATTACAAGTGAAAGCCCTGCATTCAAAATCTTACTCTCGTAAAAATATATAAGTATTACTGGAGAAATGTACTTAAAGGTATAATATGTAACCAGGGTCTGGAAGTAACTTGGAACACTACCGGCCACTCTGCCACTTCTGAAATCTAGGTTTTAAAATTGTAAACACTGAGTCAGTGGTGCCAGACTGTAGAATTATGGAATATATCATGTAACCTTAATCCATGACTATATTTGGTAACACTTCATTTTACAGGTCCGCAAATGTCATGGTAATTAGGTGATAATCAGCAAGTTACCTGTTTGAAATTTCTTTGGAATTACTGTCAAATTACCCCAATATTTACCTCAAAATGTATAAAAAATACTTTATTATAAACATTATTTAATAATGATATGCTAAAATAGCATCTCATGGTTAAAATAGGGCCCTTAGGCTTGAGAAGCGGCTGCTCTTCATCAGAGGTGGAAAACTAATAGAAGACACATCTGATCAGGCACAAATCTCACCCTTGTGTGACTTATTGTCAACACAAATGTAACCTGGTAGCTGATGTCATGATTCAGAGAGGGTTTTTTTGAGAAATTTCAAAGAAGTTATTTGCTAATTATCATCAATTTACCAGCAGACATGGAAATAAAGCAGATCAATTAACTTTGTATTCTTGTCCTGGAAATGTATTAAATAAATTACCAGCTATTGGGAAATAGCAGAATATAATTATTAAATAATGTTTATAACAAAGTAATTTTTTGATATTTTTTTAGTTAAATATTGGGGTAATTTTACCATATATTTAATTTAGGCTTTAGGAATTGCTTTTTAAAAATGATATTTCTTAATATAAGGAAAACCTGTCTTCCATGGTGGCAGGTGACCTGAAATTTTTACCTGCCAAAGCCAACGTTTACCCTGTATTTGGCAGGTGGCAGGTGCTAATTTCATTCCCTGTATGTAACCATTGTTGGTTGCTGTTTCAAAACACAAGGCATTCAAATTTGGCCCTTCCTCGTCGGCTCAACGAGCGAGGGAGGGAGGGAGAGAGCAGCGATGGTAGAGCGAGCTATAGAGTGACTCATTAACCCCCAGAGACTCTACTCTCTTGTATATTTGACTGAAATAGATCTTTAAATTAGTAAACTGCTATATGTATGTGTACCTAAGCCAGAGACATAGAAAGGAACTGAATTTAATGAAGGACAAATCCTGTACTGGAGTTGACAGCATCACTGGAATTACCAGTCATTTCCCGCCTTCCATCATGTAGCTTCTCTGCATCTCTAGCAACAACATGCAGATAATATAAAGCAAAAAGCTTCTTATTAATGCATTTCAGTGATTTGTCACTGAAACATGCAATATATATTCCTCTGCTATGGGGGTTTAACGGTTGCACGTGGAATATAAATTCAGGGTACACGGCATCAGGCTTTAATGACAGCAGTTCTTCATGTGAGGAATGACAACGTGTGCCTCGCTCTACAATGATTACTGTAGAGTGTGAATCTTCATGTAAACCGCTGTTGTGGATAGATTCATTTTATGTTTAAAGAGCTTAATGAATCGTTATCCCAAACTAGATTAGTCACTTGATGTAACCTTATTTATTATGCTTTGAATTCATGCTTCAGAAACCCAGATTATCCCGGTGTATGATGGCAGCAATCGTGCACACATTGAGCCACGATAGCATGGGATGATGCCTTTGTTTACCATTAGTATTTTCATCTTTTTTTTTATTAACTCAGGTGTACAGTGTTTGGCAAAATGGGTATGTGATAACATGCTTTCATTACGCTTCATCGGATACAAATTATCTTTCAACTAACTTACAAATCTGCAGAGAAAACTGGCATCAGTATCCACTCATCCTTTATTTACAGAGCCAGATGGTACGTTTGGACACCATCAAGCATCTTCTAATACAACAGATGCTGAATTGCTGAATTTCTCTGTTTTGGCTTGCTGGCTGTGTGCCATCGTGTCTAAAAGCCCATTATCCAAGGCAAATATGTGACCCCCCCTCTCTGCTGCTATCACAGAGCATCAAGTACAGGCAGAGTTATTTCTTTGAGGACAGAGAATTGTCAGCTCTCTGCATAAAAGTCTTCTACGCTCAACCTTTCTCCTAGATATTTCAGCAGAGATTCACTTCGCTGTCAGAAAACAATTGCTCTTTGTAAAAGGCAGTGGCTGGTGCAACTTTAATTTTAAAGATGTTTTAAATGAGCTGCCAGCGTGTGATTGATGGGCTGTGTGAAACTTGCCTCCCGTTCCTCTGTATCCGACAACAGAGGGCCTTTAATTACGAGCCCCGTGTATCGATGCTGTCAGCTCCAGTGTGATATGCATCATGTATGGGGGGAGAATGGATTTTACCACCTGGTCGCCTGCTCCGTACAGTATCATTGCACACAATGTCATCAGTTGAAAATGCACTGTCATCAAAGTAGAGTGATATTGCCTGGCGATCAAGGCCCTTGGTATTCATGTATTCACTCATCTGTTTGCTCCCACTCAGAGTTTTAAGTGAATTTGATTTTGATTGATGAACAATCATGCATGAACTGACCTACCATTTAATCAATATCTACTCTATGTATATGTATTTCCCACGCAAACAGTTAATGTAAAACTCAATGTGCATCCCAAGAAAAAAAGATATGTATTAAGCACTCAGAAAGCAAATTTGGATAGCCTTCAAATGTCAAAGTTGAGTATCTTTATATCCATTCACTTTGACGGTTTTGAAATACCAATAAAGGCACCAAGTTAGTGCAATAAAAGCTGCTTTTAGAGAGGTAACTCAGGTGACCTTAGCTTTAAATCTGGTCATGCCAGAGTTTGCTCACTATTTGGGGATAAGAACACCTTTGAATATTGTATTTATGTTGATAAAATCAATGTTTACGGAAAATAAGGTAAGATATTGCATCGCTGCCTGAGTGCAACAGTGAGCTCCAGCTAAATTGTACTGGGGAGTTTATATATTATATTATATTAAATTATACTATCTGCTGTACATAAAATCTTCTGTGACTGTGTTTTTAAGTCACAATATCCACATAAATTGTGATTTTAATGTTTATTTTACAGGGACAATGCACAATACATGCATTGCACCAGATCTAGATAAAAGCTATTTTTCATCTGTAGTCCCTCTAGGACTAGGTGGAGGCTGTAGATTTAAGTGTAACAGACAGTTGTGGTGTGGACACCTTGGGTCCCAACTAGAGATCAGTAATCTATAAGTACCATCAGTAATCCTAATATAATTAAATAAAAAACATGAATCAGTTTAAGACATTTGTACAGATATAGTAGAAATATTCTGGAAATTCAAATAAACAGATGGGAATGCTGTTTGTGGCTAACCCAGTAAATGTAATGCCTTTTAAAATCTCATTGATGCACAAATACAACGTTGCCATAAAGCATTTTCATTTATATGCAAAGTTCACCACAATGGCCGAATACAACGAGATTTATTGAAGAGAGAGACAAATTATTATCTCATGGTAGATATTGCATAGTTGAATTGATTTCATGAAGGTGTAATAAAGTATCTTTTTAATTTAAATGTCATAACACATGAATTAAACTTTGGTTACCATTTACCCTTGGCAGGTCTCATACACTTTTGTAAGATATCATACGAACCGTGGCATGAGAATACGTTGACCTTGGGGAGGTGGACTTTAAGATGTGCTCCCATTGCTCTGCTTTTCCCTCTGGTAGCTTTTTCCAACTATTCTACAGACAAAGGAGAATACAAATTGTTTTATGCTGTGCACCTGAACAGGCCGTGTTAGAAACAAAGTCAGTCACACGAGCAAGTTTACATCATATTCATTCAGAAGAAAAAAGTAAGCAGAAAAAAACGTGTGAAAAATGTCAGTGGCCTGTAGTCATCGACTTTTACTGGGGTCCAATTTATTCTGATTGCTGACTGCAATTTACTCCTAACTCAGAGCATGTGTAAAATGTGTGCAAAGTAAACAGATCCTGTAGGCTTTTATTGCTGAAGTTGGACATTGCACAGGGTAAAGACTGTCTTTAATTCATGTCACAATGCCAGAAATTTTGTCGTCGATACCAATTGAAATGAAATTCCACGATTCTCCATACTAATTTGATACCACCACAATTGTATTGTTGCCCATGTGCACTTTGATGTCTGTGTTTAAAGCAATTTATTTACATTGTAAAAAACGGATGTCACGATACCAGAAATGTACCGTAGCAGTCGATACCAATACCAAATGGAATTACAAAGAAAGACAATAAATTCCATGTATTTCAACATCCCCTCCTTTATTACCGTCTGCATTCTGGTTTTTGTTAGAAAGGTAGTTCTAATGATGTATTATAAGCTGTTTAGAGCGAGTGTTAGGGAATTAAACAGGTCATAATTCCCTCTCTATTATCTAGTTTATATTGCTGTGAAAACATCTCCTTCAAACAACTGGATTTATTCACGTTTCTCACCAAAAACTACATTTTGTAAGATTACATTTGAAAAACATCATGGTAACGATAGAATTGACCTCCCTCCTGTGAAATCGGCAGTATGAGAGCTACTTAACGTTAGCTGTTAGCCGCCATCAAGCAGCGTAGTCCTGCACGGAGCTAACAGCTAACGTTAACTAGCTGTCGTCCTGCTGATTTCAACACGGATTTGCTGTTGGCAGTGTAGCATTATCAGGAAAAAATATGTTGTGTCCCCTGGGCGCGCCAATAGGGAGTTTACGCCATCCCAAACACATGTTCTATCGTCCCTGGGACAACGATACTCAATTCTGATTGGTCATTCACAGCATTCTGCGGTCTGTAATTTATTTATAACAGACCGTTGCTATGTATAACAGACTGTTGTTATGGGCGCAGTTTTGATGTCGGACTTTGGCGGACCGTGTTTGTGTCAAAATATTGATTTCTTAAGTAAGTAGCCGTGTAATAAGCGGGATAATGTACAGCTAGCGGGTCATTGTTGTGAAAGAAACCCCTTCAGGGCGATGAGAGACCATCACCCTGAAGGGGATTCTTTCACTCGCTGTATTATCCCTTACTTATGACACCCCTAATTCGCAATTATCCTTATTTCTGGAATTAGTACAACGTTTTGAAAAAAAAGGTAATTTATTGTAAATGCCATTTAACTAACTAATTAATTCTGTAATTGGGGACTTTTAAAATGTTATTCCCAAAAGACTCAAAGTCCCAAAAGATCTGGACTCAGAGGGCAGTGAGATCATGGGGAGACTCACTTTCCTTCCTCTCAACCCACAGTCTGATCTGGTTTGTTCCCTTGAGTTCGTCGGCTGGTGAAAAGCTTCAGAGCTGGGTATGATGTCATTGGTCTGACCTGGAACAACGCCAGAGACTGAAACATGCTCAGTATCAGTTTGGGACAACACACTGGTGTCTTCTCCTGTGGCCTTTAACTTTCCCCTGCATTGCTGTATTAGATTTTATTGGAAAGTCAAGATAACTTTTTGCTAGATTCTCTGAAAGGATATAATGCGAGTTCACCCCCTCTGTGATCTCTTGTCAGAGGTTGTTCCTCTGTGAGCCAGTAATGCCTCTGCTGCTGCTTCTCGATAGTTGGATATTAGGCACCTGAAGGCTGAAGCTCTTTGTTACGTTCAACAATGCCTCGATGGTCCTCTTGATTATAAACGTGGGTGTTCTCCACTGACTAATGTGACGTTTCTCATCCAGTGTCATTAGGATATGTTAATTCATGGTAATTAAGGTCCTGTTATCATGCTTTCCATTAATGAACGTTTGGGATTCATCAACATCAACACGGATATGATTGAAAACAGATGTTTCTGAATGTTTAATGAATCGGGCAAGGGTGTTTAGTCAGGATGTTCTAGTGTGCAGAAAATGATAAGCATTTCCTGAGTGAGACTCTGTTTATTATACCGCATCTTATAGTTTATGTTAGTGCATGAAGAGACAAGCTGAAAACACAGCGAGAAGATACAAATCAAGCTGGAATGTGAACTGAAAAACTGACAGTGTAGATTTACGTTAGACATTGCAGCATGTGTTTCCCTGAAAATCACAATATGCAGTTAGGCATAATGTGTACGTACTAGTGAAGTAGGAAGTATTTATAATCATTTAGTTTTGTATAACCGTCTCGCAGCAATTCCGCCCATTTAAAAGTAATTTTACATTATGAGGCTTTTCTCCCTTTAGCAATCCTGCTGTCGGTTTTACTTGTGTTTTTAAATTGAAATTGTGGAATGTGACCCGAGAAAATTTAGTGATTCGAGTTTTTCAGAAATGCCACCATGTACTTTGCTGTCCCACAAACTTGTCCGGTAACCTCAAAAACATATTCTGTAATGCAATTCATAATAGACAGGTTGGATGAATATTAAGAAAACAGTGTTCCTTGGCTACAGCTTAAATCTGTGTCCAAGGGGAGAGAGAAAGTCAGACCGCCAGAAAGCTCACCATTGTGTGCCAGTAACCATTCCCACTTGCCATTTTCTTTCATGCAGATTCTTTATGTAACACTGAACCAGACCTAATGAGGAACACAATAGCGGGGGCAGAATTTTAATTTTCACAATATTGGCAACATATTTTGGATACATTAGTATAGTTTGTAAAAGAGGATACCACCGCTGTATCAAATAGAAAAAAAATAATTATTTCCCAAACATACACAGCATATTAATTGCATACATGAAAACAAAAAGATTTCAGGCAACCTTAAATTCAAATAGAGCCTTAATGTTTCATAATTGATAATGTTGATCATTGTTTGATTTAGAGAAACGAAACGAAAACCTGTCTAAGGATTGTTTGTCCACTTTCACAGTCTGTTCAGGGTAACAAACAGAACAGAAAACAGTATTATCATAATTGGCTGAAGACACACACACGTAGTCCCTTGTATCTTGTGCAGGTAATGAATATTGGCGAGAACTAAACAAAACAAACCATGCATTCATTTCAAGTATCTGTTGTGATGTAGAGAAGTGCTGGCTTTAAATTGGGAATATCAATGAGATGTAAATTACCGGGGTCTGTTTTGGTACACAGTGCACACACACTTCTAACATGTACTGGGGGTCTATGATGAAGGAGGTGTGCTATATAATAAAACATATCTGCTTTATATATTTTGTATATGGAGGCCATTATTGGGGTCATGGTGAAAAACAAAACATCAAGCATCGCAATTAATCACAAATTAATCACACATTTTTTACTCTTATCAACATGGGAGTGGACAAATATGCTTGCTTAATGCAAATGTATTTATATATATATGTATATATATTATTGGAAATCAATTAACAACACAAAACAATAACAAATATTGTCCAGAAACCCTCACAGGTACTGCATTTGGCATATAAAATATGCTCAAAGGGCTGTCAATTGATTAAAATATTTAATTGCAATTAATTGCAAATTAATCACTAATTTTTTTATCTGTTTCAAAATGTACCTTATGTTGAAACCTTATTATGAATTGTGTCTATTTTCTATTAGTTCATCACTGTGGGCAGAATATCTTTTATTTTTTTGTGACATTTCATCATAAATGGAAAGAAGCAGAAGAAAAAGGGAAAGATTGATGGGTTTGACAGAGCAAAGGAGATAAAGATAAGGACAGGATGGAAAAACATATTACAATCTGAACACCTGAGGTGTATTGTAAAATTGCTAAAGTAGTTTATCACAAACACGCTACACATGATATTGTACAGCACATAGTGTGTGATGGGTGTGTAAAGTTGTCTGCAATCTCAAACATCAGCAGCTAAACAGCTGATGATGATGTTGATTCTTTACAATCAAATACAAAGAGCTTTTTATTATACAATGATGTCACATGACATGTTGTGTTATATCAATGCCACTGCCACTATAGTGCTCTCTCCATCGACACATACAGTACGAGCTGACTTGTAAAACAAATACTTCAACAAACACATCTTTAATATATGTATGATTACTGGACCACTGCTCTCAGTATTTGAGAGGATGTCTCCACATTATTAAAATAACTTTACTCTGTTCATGTTCGGCTCAAGCACAGTAGCACATTGAACATAACAATGGATGAAATGTGACACTTTGTCTTCAACGTGGAATATGAAACAGTAACCTGTCTGTAAGAGGATCTGGATCACAGGGGCTGACAAGGTCAGAGATGTGGTTAGGTGCTAGTCCAGCACAATTTACTGGTCAGCCTTGAAGGTGACCAGTAAATTCTCAGTATCAATGTTGCTGACAAATCTGATGACATTTTGAATGAAGAGAGATTGAAGAGTATTGTGTTGGTCTACATTAAATTATATCAATGTTACAATCATCTGATAAGCCATCTGATTAACCAAAGCTGTTTCTCACCAGTGCGCTGCGGAAATGCAGTGCGGGAATGTGGAAAATCTGCATTTGAATTTTCCACATTGACGACTATGCACACCATATCCGATGCAAATCACCCACGTTGCTGTGTTCAATTTTTGTCAATGAAGCCCAATGAGTTTTCTCCTAAATAGTGCCTGTGTCCACTCCACACAACAAAAACGTATCCAGACAGAGAACATCTTAAGGGGCTTACATTATACATAGCTACACAATACATAAACTAATCGGACAAACGTGATGCTAACGCTATCTGTTGTGGCTAGCGCTGTTCTGTGACGTTCTGTTTCGTAGCACATGGTGCCTTCAAATGAAACTCGTAAGCTTGCGTTAATATGTTTGGCGTTCAAGTGGTTCAAGTCGTGAGGACACCGCTGCTAAGCAACGTTAATATTAACGTTACCGTCTGCATCTTTACAATATATTAACTCATTGTGCACCGAAAAATTAACTTCCATGGCCTCCGCCATTTCTGACGTCAATAAACACGTCACAACTTGTGAACTCTGCGCTTTCAGAAACTTTCCACTTATGAGGTTGTGAATACGACAAGAGGGGGGCGTTCATATGGACTCTTCTCGTGAACACGGTAAACACAACCCCATTTGAAGGCACCAATAAAACAATAGCAAGTGCATATCAGCTACATTACCATCTTCATCATATCCCAGCTGCTGGGCGATCTCAAACCATATATTGTCCTTTATGTGGTTGTTGAGGTAGTAATGTTTGTCGTACATTATTGGGTGTTGAGTGGGGAAAACAGACCATTGTTATTCCGAAACACCAATAGTCCGAAAAATGTCCCATTGGACCAAAAAAAGCCAATTTGTCCGGCCGTCCGTTACCCAAAAAACAAACTCCCATTGTTCCAAGGCCCCGAAAATACACACTCCGTTCAGCAAACAGAAGCGAATGGCTGATTATTATGCAGAATGACGGCGATCAGTTGGAACAAAGGATTTCATTGGTCAAACATATATTTCCGCCGAAATCAAGGTCAGCCTGAATATTTTTTTTGTTTTATCTTATATATTTTTATTCACAAAATTAGTTTTTATAAATTTCTGTGCGAATTGTTCGGACGAAATTCCATGCTTGGTGTGAAACGGCTTTAAAGCTGCCATTACGCTTACGCGGATGGGCAAATAGCTTAAGTGGGATTCATCCTCTGGAGACCAATAATGTCTGTACAAACACATTCTGCGGCAGTCCATCCAACAGTTGTTGAGATATATCAGTCTGGACCAAAGCGGTAGACCGTCCGAGTGACATTGCCCGCCGCTAGATCAATGCCACAACCTCAGCTAAAAATGAAAAAGTTTCCCTGTCTCATTTTCCCCCTTGGTCATATTGTTCATGTGCACTGAACTGGGTTGAGAAAATCGACAGTAACTGCAATTTGAAACCATATTTTTCCCACTGTCCCTGAGTACTCCAGCGGTGAGAAGCATTTTATACGGATACTCCGCACTGTTAACCTGCAGCTGAAGTGGTTCACTTGCTACAAAAACTTTCCCACTTTGACATCTTTGAGAAATATGAATGCTTCTGTCAACAAGCTGCATAGAGGTTGAAAAGTGTTTGTCAATATCAAACATAGCATTGGAGAGATGATAAGAGCCCTCGAAATCTAGTAGTACAGTAAATATAAGTCTTGAATGATGTATTTAATGAGACATACAGTACAGTGTTAATGTGTTTACAGGAGTTCACAGGTCAATATTTCTGGTAATTATGAACCAGATTCTGGATTATGTGGAGAAAAATGTGTATTAATCTGAATTTTATTCATTTTATGATGTGTTATACTGCTTTTCTGGTCATTACACAGAGTGCTGTGTCTCTGACTCTATTCAAAATGCATTACAGTACCAAGCTAAAAGATATAATATGTAATAATATCTAGGCTAAGCTTTGTACAATAACCACCCTCTGGTCATTCAAGACTGTTGGACCATTAATTGAAATTTGGGCTTAATTAACCACACTAAGAATCAGAGATTCCTTTGTTTCAGCCTGTAAAAAATCTGTTTTCAAGCAGTGTGAAGTAAAATTAATGGGTGAGTGCAGGTCTTTTTTTTGCTTTGGATAAAGTGTTATTATCAGAGCAACAGAAAGGTCACCTTTATTAATCATGATAATTATTTACAGTAATTAGGCCAGATATCAAAGGAGCACTTTGTAACTGCTCTTAGGGAAAATTGATTCTTCACGCTCAGAATTACTTCAAGGGTACGAACACGTTTTATATTTTGTGTGCCATATGAAAATAACAGTCCAACCTCAATTACGACTGGCACTAATGCGGTGGTTCACTTTACCACGGTCTTTATATTGATTATTAGGCTTTTTATTCAGTGTGCTCTCCCCTTGGACAAACTCTAAAGGTGGCAATATGATGAATGATGATATAAATAAGTGATATTTATACAGCAGCTTTATGCAACAACTTTACAGAACTTAAAGATATTTTATGTTACGTAACTAAGATACATCAAATGAATCAATACAACAAAAAATAGAGGTTATTATTAGATTCATTTTGAGAAACTCTATAAAAGACAGAACTAATGTTAAATAGCCTGGAGACCTTGATAGGAAAACTTTATTAGAAATACATTACAGTACATTCACTGAGCTTGACTTTTATTAAAAAGAAACTCTTGTAAAACTCTTGAGGAGTTCATAATTTGCTCAGGAGAACAGTCACTGTTAAATATGCCTTTACCGGTGCTTGAAGAGGGAACAAAGCATGTTATACTGCGTCAGTCATAATCAGCTGTGGGTTTATTGCCATATTATTATACTTGGGCTATGCATCTTCTATTAGGCCTATAATATTCCAATAATATTTCAACTGGAGCATTATAGGGTTAAGATGGTGCGTTTGTATATTTACCCATAGTGTTAATAGTTAAAGTGCTTTCCTGTGTTATTTGTAGCCTATAGTTGGGTATCATTCAGGTTTTAGGAGCAGTGTCCCAGTCAGGATGCTCCTACATATTATGCAACAGGATAACACATTTAGAATTTCAACAATGAATAAAAGATACTTTGGAGATATTGGGTTTGGTAGGGGCCTCCAATACGTTTTTGACTTAAAACTATGCAATTTTACATCATTTTGAACCATTATTATTGCTAGTACACATATCACTAGCAATAATGATTCCGGGGGTTCAATCCCCCGGACCGGCAGGATAATATCAAACTGGGGAAAGTGAAAAGCAGCGCTTGCCCCTTCCTCATTACCACCGCTGAGGTGCCCTTGAGCGAGGCACTTAACCCCAAACCGCTCCAGTGGAGCTGCTCAGTGGCCTGCAGATCAGACTGTGGTTATACTGGGCAGCTTCCAGGTGTGAATGTGTAACTGTCTGAATGTGAGCAGGGTGTTCCTGAAAAAGAGCATTGCTCTCAGTGAACCTCCCTCTGAATAAATAAAAGTTAAAAAATAAAAACCTTCGTCTGAACATTTCTTTCTTTCGGAAATGTTTGTCCTTTAAAATCATATTCTATAAATCTAAATGTTTATATAATGTTTCATTAATTGTATTTGTTCACAAATTAAAAAAAGTTATGATGAACAGCTCATTCATTATTTTACAAAAAGGACGTGAACATTGTATAGATAAATTACAGCACCCTCATTCTCACCCCCCTTCCCCGTGTTGTGCGTCGACTCGTCCAGATGCTCCCCACATAGTTTTTATGTTCATGCGGCTTATGAGGCGCAGTGCAAAAATGCTGGCGCCGAGCCGTTAAGAATCGACATTCTGTATCTCCCAGAGAACCTGATGGAGAGGGCAGAAAAGAAAAAGTCACGGTACACGAAAGAGTCAAATTTAGAAGTGCCGGTACTGCGTACCGGTGAGTACCGACCCACTTCGAGCACTGGCCTTTATGTCTATTTATAGACTCAGTAAGAAGGTGTAGTTTTATTTTCTCCCATCATGAATTTGCAGACTTTCAAAATGTTAGCTGGGTTTCGTCCATTGCCTGACCCCTCACTCCTTTATTTTAAGATGAGCCGAAGTTGTTTGTACTGTAAAAGAATATTTCACTATTCATATAGTGCGATATGTCTTGCATTTTGATATATCTAAAAGGTAGTTCAGTAAGCAGACAATGATACTTGAGAAATATAGTACGTGTCTTTGTTTCACAGAGATATTTCAGCTCTGAAATTGAAGCCCTCTCTGTTTTGTTTTTTGCTTTTCTTGCAACTTCCATTTTTCCTTTTCCAACTAACTACTTTGTACAATCTTCATTACTTGAGAGAGTTGGATGATTCCTAAATGCATTGTGTCAGTAAGCAGCATCCACCCATCGACGTGTTTCCAAGTATTAAGACCCCAAAGGCCAAATAGCTGAATGTTATCCAAGGTCAATAACTCTCAATGATAATTCCCTGGCCAAATATGTATTTTGGCCAGCAGAGAGCAATTCACTCCTCATGAGTTGGCAGGCTGTAGCAGCTATCTGAAACTCTCAGTACACTCTGTTTTCCAGGTAAAAGGCCTTGAAATCACATAAAGACCCAACAGTTACGCAAGAGAAGAGTGGTGATTATTTCAGTGTGCTTTGCTCATTAGTTCAAGAACTCTTCTTATATAACTTTTAACTTTGGTCAACTGCTTAAACTGATTTTTGCTTACAATTATGGTTATCTGAGTTTATGTCTTTTTAAAAAAAGACTCATTTGTAAAAGCAAAGACGGCTGTTGTCTGTAAATAGTGTTAAAAAGTAATTTCCCTCTTGAGATGTAAGACGAGATGTAAGACGTTGTAAACACTGAATGACACACAATGACCATCAATAGTGCAAAGACGACTAAAAGTCCTTTAAGTGCTGCTCCTCACACACCCAGCAGGATCAACAAAACCATTGCCATTGTTAGTTAACACTCTCGCTAGCGGGGCTAAGAAAGACATTCTCAAATGAAAAGTGTAAACTCGTACATTGTTGCGGAGATCTATCATGATGCTGTGTGGATTCAATATCCTGACACTCCATATGTTTCTGGTTTTTAGTCCACAAAGGCCTAAAGAACTGAAGACCACTTAAGTCGGTCATTTAACATCATCATTTTGATGGGAAAGTCAATAACCACAATCCAACAGCGTGACCAGAGCTGCTTTTAGTCCGCTGCATATAATAATAGAAACCCTGAATGTCATTATGCGCTGTCAGTCACCACTGCCTGGAAGTAAAACATTATCAAAGCCATTATTTTATCAGGTTAAATTATATAATTATTATCTTTCAACAGTCTTTCACAGTAACTTCCCAGTAATGCACAGAATAGCGTGTGATCTGTTCCTAATGACCTCTCATGTCATTGCCTGAGACTCAATTAGCCTGTATAAAACTTAATTTTATGAGCTCAGAATTTTCTTCCCAGCACGATTCATCTTAGCTCAGTCTTTCTTGTTTCACCGGTTAATTTCTTTCATGGAAAATGATTGTGTTGGACTTGACCTTACATATATGCAGACATGAAACACTATTCTAATCTTTAAAAAAAAAAAACTTTTTCAAAGATATATGGAGAGGGAACTTTTTGTCACTATTTCCCTCTTTGGACTCTGGCAGAAAGGTCAAGATTCACAATCTAAAATAAAACATGTAGAGTCAAATGTAGAAGATAATATATCGTCTCAACTCTTTCCAAGTGTTCAGGAAGGTCTTTAAAATTGAAATATATGTATGAGTCTTTTTGCATATAACTACAGTAAATAATATGAATAATATTGTGTTGCTTTTGTTTTGTGATATTATCCTGAGAGCTATACTTAAATGGTAACACAGAAACACAATTGCATGCCCAATACACAGGGGCTTACGTGTCCTTGATTCAGGTCCAATTGGAAAAATGGAAAGAAAAAGGCCCTGCAAGCATTCAACATTTAAACAAATGCGGCTGTAATGGAGTGAGTGACTAGGGACTGGTCTTCTACGTGTTTTAGGTGTCAGTAGAGAGAAAAGAGGATTGGCTAAACAAGTTGCAAAAAAAAAAAGGTTTCCAGACCAGAGCAGTCTAACATGAATTGTGAGACCGGTGGGAACACCAAACCTCTGGTTGTACATTAGCATATAGAGCCAGAGGATATGCAGATGTAGTATACAACAGTAGGTTTCTCAGGCACTCGGTGGTGGTTTAGCAGACTTTGCAGAACAGTGGATTATGATGCAGAGTTCAGAGTTTGACTCCTTAACTCAGCTGCAGTGTGTTTGTATTATTCCACTTAACATAGTCAGTAGTTCATTTTACATTTTCCCATAAAAACAGTTCACACTTTGCCAAAATGACTCTTATGGGTTGATATCATTGAGTGATGCACACAGTAAAGGATGAGTGTAATGTATGATGCGATGAGAGTTGACCGATGTATCCATATTTTTTGAAGATAACCAGCATAATAGGGTTTTATTAAGTTTGTAATTTAGTCTACTAGTTCCTGTCAACCGCTATGGTGTAGCCATGGGTGTGCCTGGGTGTGTCTGTGCCACCCAAGGAAGCAGCTGGCACACCCAAAAATCAGATGCAGAATTAATTATTAGTTACTAAAACTAGTTACTATTACTAAACAAAAAAAAACGCCACTATTCATCTGCAGCAAAAAAAGACACAAGCAGTCGTTGCGTGCAACCGGGACCAGGAGCGGCTGCACAGAAAGCTGCCGGGACCAGTAGTGGCAGCTGGCAGCGTCATTTCTTGCTGCATTCACTTGCACTCGGACATCGGAGTTTTTCACACCAGCCACAACTTTTCATAAATATATACTGAGGTGGCTGTATTAGTGTTAAAACTGCCAAAAAAATGTCCACTTGTGCCCTCTGTGCGCTTGCATAAAGGGCCTCTACATCTCTAAGTCGTGGGCTGAATTTCATTCCCAGTCCAACTCTAGATCATGTGGCACGTCCTGTTTTTCTGATGAACACCCACAGGGGCTCTTCTTGCTACGCTAGTGGTCAACCGATATAATAAGATATAAAAGGATGCTAAAATTAAATGAAAATTAATTAAATCTAACTGTTCTGTTGTTGTTAATTATGTAAATTATTTCATTTTTCACTGTACCTTAAATGTACTTTTACACTGTACACACAATTTAGTATTTCATATGACCTCAATTCAAACTGAATCAAAATTAAATATGAAATGAAATGGTCTCAAAATGTTAATCTTAATCAATCTGAAATTCTACTATTTACATTTCTTATGTTTTGAATGTTTCAAGCATTTCTATTCTGGTTTTCCTTGATGACATACAGCACAGCTCGCCTTCACTATAAACAAAATAGGCTACATGTGAACTGACTGGTCGTTCCTTATGGATTAGTCATATCATCACAAGAGGGAGATGTATCATTAGAAGTAGATATGTACACCCTGTAGCCGTGTGACAGCTATCATTAACAATGCAAAGAAATGTCAAAGAAGAGTCCCTGTATGGTCTGTTAGCAAACATGACGCGTGAAATGTCTGCAGCGTGTTTGTTTACAAAGAAGGAGGAGAATTATTTGGCATTTGTACATGCAGAGATGTGTTATGATCTTCCCAACATTTATGCCGGTGCTCTCAGGAACATAGGATCCTTATTTACTCTGCTTCACAGAGACTCCCCGGCTAACGCTGCTTTTTTCTCCCTCTTATCTTCCTCTTTGTTGGTTGTGGTAATGCTCAAGAGATCAGGTGCTCACATGGAAAAAAGCCACTTGGGCGGATGACAAGAAATAATAATATAATTGGAAGTTGAATTTTATTGGTGCACTTGTGCATTTTGATGCCTGTGTTTAAAGTAATTTAACATGTAAAACAATGTAAATCACACTGTCAACAGAAATACTGAATATCATATCCCCAGAAATATGTTTTGTCCTTAAAAATGTTATCCGACAGAAACCATTCAAAGTAATATGTCATGTCTATTGTAAGTACAGTAGACATACATGCTTATAGATAACTCTGTTTAATTGCTTTTTTAATTGCATTACTGAATGTCATCTAAATATATCTGTAACACTGTATGCGTGATCCTACTTACTTGTTCCAACAAATCATCTGAACTTTGTGAGTAACAGCTCCTTATTAATCGAGAGTTTTCAAATGCTGAAAGTTGTAAATGTTAACGCTAGGCTATAACCAACACTATGGCTACATTCACACTGCAGCCAAAAGTGGCCCAAATCAGATATATTTGCACATATGTGACTCAGATCAGTTTTTTGTTTTTTTTATAACAGCGAACTTTTGAGATGTTGCAAATTAAGCACGTTTCCATCAACTGGTTTGGAGCAAATAAACTCGTCTTGTTGGCTACAACGTAGTTTGGTCAGAAGTTGGCGCTATAGGCAACATATGGCTGTAATCCGCCAGTAAACAGAGTGGAAAAAAAGGTTGTGAACCGGGAATAAAACAAGTCGCCTTGGCAATCTAACTTGGCCTTTTAACCATCTATGATAGAAAAATGGAGAGAGGTCTTCAGGAATTTGTTTCAATTGGGCAAGTTTTAATCGTTCTTTCATGTCAGCTACTGTAGTACTGGCCACGTTCATATTGTTCAGAAACGAAGACAAGCATTCGCCTGTTATGAGAATATTGGAGAAGACGCAGACAGCGGAAACAGCTGATCAGTCATGTGAGCTATATGTTCGCTATACGTCATGAATTATTTGACAAAGGCGTTTCCATAATCCATTTAGCACATCATCTCTTTTTTTCGATAAAGGCAAAACCAAAACTTTTTTGTTGCAATTGAAGTTTTATCTAATTTTGTCGTTTCCATACAGCTTTTCTGACAGAGGGTCACTCTGTAAAGGACAGAGGGTGTCGTATCCTCCACAGATTGTAAAGCCCCCTGAGGCAAATTTGTGAATTTTGATATTGGGCTATACAAATAAAATTGACTTGACTTTTTTAATACAATACTTCAAAAATGCGCATAGAAATATGTGAATGGAAACACGGCTCGTGTGAACAGCACAGATTACATGGATCTGATTTGGGCCACTTTCATATGTTATCCTAAATCATATACAGGTCTGATCTTTTTTTTCCAATGCAACCTCAGTCGGAACTGTCATATCGGAATTTATGCAACTTCTACGTCACTGTAGATCGTCATTCGTCACAATTCTGCGCTATGAAGCCATTCACGTCACGATTCCACCACTCCTGGCTCCGACTGCGCGTCAACGCACACCTCCGTACAGAAGTAGCAGCCATTGCTCCACAAAAAGCCATAATTAAAAATGTGGCTCTCTTTCTCCCTGTCCTCGTACTCATCTGCTCACGTATTCACAGGCTTCCACTGCACATCAACTTATAAATGAAACCGTAAACGCTGACTTCAGTTGCCTCCATGTTTACTTCCGTATGACAGTGTGCTACGTGTGACCTCTTTATTATTTTTTACGCATGTGGGTCAGTTCATAAACATGACCAGTTCACACTGGAATCTGATATTGGCCACTTTCAACAAAACTTATGTGAACAGCCAAACAAAAAAAATCAGATCTGAGCAATAAATCAGAATTGAGCACTAAGGCTTGATACCTTCCCTTTAGCCCAAAGATTAAAACATATTGTATTTAAAAAGTGTGTGCATGAAGACGATCAACTGCCTGGTACAGGAGTTGGGTTTATTTACTTTTTGAGAGATCCTTTATTGATTTGTTTGGGAAGGAGATTTAGTCATGGGGAAATATCTGAACTGAACAAACTGAATTTCTATCTTTTGTTGTTTATTGCTGAATCCCCAAAAAGTGGTGTTTTTTTTGTTGAAATCTGGACTCAATTCCCCAGATCCACTTTGTTTGAACCAATCTAACAGCATCTGTCAAGTTGCAGGAGAAAACCATGAAGAACTAATGTTACGTTACTGAGTGCCAGTTGGCGCCAGTTGTTGTTAAATTGTTAAAATGGCATTATGTTTGGCGAAGAGCGCATTATGACTCGTTTAGGACTCGAAACTCAAAATTTAGGACTTGCCTGTCTTGACTTGTGACTTGAGACAATGACTTGTTACCACTCTGATCAGTAGCGTACCACCACGAATTGACAGTGGTCAGTCAACCATACTTGCCAATGCTACTGATTCTCCCGTATTTCTCCTGATTTATGGTAAATTTTCACAATTTTTTCCCGTTTTTGTTATCGTAACCTGTTTCTGGCACAGTACCGCGTGTACAAGCCCTACTGTTTCCACTCGGACGACAATAGAGCTACACCAAATGTAATTTCCCGTCCGGAGAGAGCAGTCTATGTTCGCAACACGAGCTGCGCTCGCCACATCACAGCGTGTAGCACCCATAGTTGGGCTTTGCTCAACATAGCGAAAAGCCGCTGTGGCGCAGTGCAAGTGAGTGAGAAACGGAGAGAGAGATGAAGAGAGCTAACTGAATATACTAAATACTAAATACTCAAGCAGTGGCAAAAAAATAATAAAAACTGATGAATATTAGTTTATGTAAGAGATTCACACAAGCTCACGCCAGAGGGGAGAATTAGTCACTTTTCTTTCCTGAGAATTGAAGGTAAAATGAAAAGTTTAACATCAAAATGCTGTAGCCGTGTACTTTGTTATTTTCATTCTTTTAAAGACCTCGCACTTTGGTTTTGAAATCCTCTCTATTTTTAAGGTCTCAAGGTTGGCATGTATGCAGTCAACCGTTGCCATGGGAAAAAAGCCCATCCAGAGGTTTGAGGCTGAGACACTGTTTCCACAGATATGCATATAAGATGGTTTCATCCCCATTTGAACAGAAGAATCATTGCAGTTTATTTGTTCTTGAAAAGTGAGGTTTCAAATTTCAGTTCAGTTTTAAGGAATGTTAAAAGACATTTGTTATAAAGTTGTATTTTAGAATGAGAACGTCACACAGTGTAAGGTGTGTGTACTGAATCAACGGCTAATATAATGATAGAAATAAGATAGATGTGCTTGTTTCTTTTTCTATCTTTTGTTTAACATACTCTTTAGATAATTCAAAGTGAATTAAGCCTCTCTCAATATACTGTAACACAATATTCAATTATAGGCTCATAGGCCAGCTGCCTCGCCGGACAAATAAATTGTTTCAGTGAGGAACTAATGCGTCCGGGAATAATGGTGGGCGCTCAGGATGATAATGTATACTAGTGTCTGTGTCTAAATCTTATGAATATTTTGTTACAGTATGCAATCAGAACCTTTACATTAATCATTCATAGTCCTTGTGGCCCATTATTTCTGCTATTAAATTATTAATGCATTGGACTGACTTTCTTCACATAATCAAGTACCTTTTGTTGGCTGCTATACATTGGTCCTGTACGCAGACAGAGCCATAAAATGAGACATTAAAGTACAACAACAGTCTAGATTAAACAGCACTCTTATGGTTCCAAAGCCTTTTGTCTGGTCTATATTGTAGGAAAAGACATCAGATACTGTAAATATCGGCACAATGACCCAGCTGTTTGTCTTTCCCACCCCTCCCTCCCTCCCTCCCTCCCTCCCTCCTCTTTCCAAACCATCCATCCATGTAGAGTTTTTCTTGGAGCTGCTGGACAATTCAGAGAAGTCTCTCAACAGTATGTTCACACGGACGTACGGCAAGCTGTACATGCAGAACTCAGAGGTGTTCCAGGACCTGTTCACGGAGCTAAAGCGCTACTACACGGGGGGCAACGTCAACCTGGAGGAGATGCTCAATGACTTCTGGTCCAGGCTGTTGGAACGCATGTTCCAGCTACTCAACTCCCAGTACCACTTCACAGAAGACTACCTGGAGTGTGTCAGTAAATACACAGATCAGCTAAAGCCCTTTGGAGATGTGCCCAGGAAACTGAAGGCCCAGGTCACCAGGGCCTTCATCGCCGCCCGGACGTTTGTCCAGGGGCTAATGGTGGGTCGGGAGGTCGCCAACAGGGTCGCCAAGGTGAGTTTGATTTTCTTCTCATGGCAGTTATGACTGTTGACGTGTTGTTCAGCTCTTAAGTGAACCTGTGCTGGTGAGCAGTGTTGTATTATTGCTTTAAGATAAAGTATTAAGCATTGTAAATATTAGGGGTGGGGAAAAAATCGATTCACCTATGTATCGCAGGTTTGATTTTATGATTTTGAAATCTATTTTTTAATGCCAGAATCGATATATTTGCTTCATTTGAGTCTATGCGGAGGTAAAAGGAAGTTATCTCTTTTATTGTTGTAGTCTAGAGTAACGTGACATCATATCCGTTCCATATCCTTCAACCAAAACAACAAGCAGAAAGTAGAAAACGGCAGAGGGTCAGCGTGGATACAACCTGCACCCTCACATTTTAAATCCAAAGTGGTAAACACTACACATCCAGTGAAGTATGGAAACACTTGTCAGGAAAAGCAGAGCTAGACTTCACGGCTAAAGCTGTATGTTAACTCTGTCACGGACAAGTAGTGTTATCGTATTGTGGTAACATGCGGTCAAGCTCACCGCTACTTGCATCTCTGTGGTCAAATCGGCCGACACTAAAACTGTAGAGCACCCATATACTGACATTTATGTGAAATGCATTCAAACGGCACCGCGATGGAGCTGACCATGGATGTATAAAGAGAACGGACCGGACGGGAGTGCTAGCGACAGGCTTGGCTAAGTTAGCAGAAGTACAATATATACCTGTGACTACGTCTGGTTTTCAAAATAAGGTGTTAACAAAGGGAACTGTATATACAAAATACATATAAAGAAATAAAATTGATTGCATTATATTCACCAGAAGTATGAAACATGTTACATGCCCCTTATAAATCAAAAAGAAAATGTCACTAATTTGTGAGGGAAATGTCTTTATTCTTTGATTTTTGGGTTGCTGGAAAAGATTTAATAAATAATTCCTGACAATATATTTGACTTCAGGACATTTCTGACTACACACAGGCTGAAAAACAAACATTTTAATGTATCAATTTAAATATTTTCCAAAGTAAAAGTCCCTTGAAGTGCAAGATTCAACTTTTTCCAATGTCTTAAAGTCGACACAATAAATCAAATCGCAGTACTTGTAGAATCACAATACTTAAATGTCGCAAATCATATCGAATCGGCACCCAAGTATCGTGATAGTATCGAATCAGGAGATAGGTGTATCGTCCCAGCCCTAGCAAATATCCTGTAAGATGCCTGCGATAGGAGATGTCTCCTCTTTAACACTGGGTTGTTTTCATGAGGCCATACATTATTCCAGTCCATATTATGTGATTAGTTTAAGTGATTCACACACAAGAGAATCATGGTTTAAGGAAAATATTTAATCATTCATAAGATGCTATTTTCTGCTGTACATACTGTACTCAGAGTATACGCACAGTGCTGATGGTCTGTCCACCCTCTTGATTGTTAAGTCTTTAAAACCTCTTCACTGGACTTTACATCATACTCCTTTAGATTAGATTGCATCTGAATTATTTATTAAAAGCTCAGAAATAAAGAGCAAACATTTTGATTCCATATGAAGATCGTTGCACTTGATCTCTGGGTGTGAGGGCCAGTACGAGACATTTTTTCATATAACTGGTGGAGTACACAGAATGCTCCATATTTCTCCACATTTCAAGGGAATTACCCGCAGAGAGCAAAAGCTTTGCAAAAGAGGAAAGATTAAAGCTCATATCCCCCCGAGATTTCTGATGTGGTTTTGTTTGTTTCTCTTTGCTATTCTCATTTTGTTACTTCTTGGACATTGTGTATCAGTAAAAATAGTGACATTTTCCATGCGGGCAGTCAATTTGATGATATTAATAACGTTGTCTTTGCTGTTGCTTCTGGTTTGGTTTGAGAAATTGGTTGATTTGATTCTGAAAAGTAAATATGTTTTTAGAGCATCATCAAACACTGGAGATTAGAAATGTGTTTTTAAAGGCTTAGTGGATATGTTTTCTAATTCCATGTTCAACATAGAAAGTTACGCAACAGTTTTTCATTGACGTCTAAACTGTAAAAATTATATAACCAAGCTGTTTGCTTTTGATGCTGCAGTGCATTGCTCCGCTTCCGCTTTATGAAATAGATAAAACAATACTGGCAGGAATGATAAAACTAGTAGACAAATTTATGCACAGTCCAATTTCATCATTAAAAAAACAACAAACAAAAAACATTAAAGTTTAATGCAGAGTGTGTTTCCTGGAAAACTGGAGGGTGAGTCCTTAGAATACTTATTTAATAGATTTTAAATTATGATTTAATTTAAGTTTTCTCTCCTCACTTATATCCATCATCCACATGGAATACATTTGGTTCTGTTGGTTTAAAGTTTAGAGTTCATAAAAGACAATTCAAAGCCTACTAGGACATCTATGGACATGGAATAAATATGCAATCACAGAAGAAAATACTCCCTGCATACTTTCTTAAAACTCTTTTAAAAACTGTGAAACATATAGACCCTTCAAAGGCCTTTAGCTGTGGATTTGTCTTTAGAAATAGAAACTATAATTATGTATTTTTCAACACTTTTTCATCTACTAATTTCCTTCCATTGCTGATAAATCACAATGACAGTTTCAGTCTGGAACGTTATTGACCTCCAAAATTAAAATTCTTCACCTGCAATTAGACACAAATGATATAAAACTGTAGTTTTATCATTAGTTCAAACCTCAGTTTTAAAATGTCTTCAGAGTTCAGCAGTGATAGGATTCCTTTTCATCTGGTTTTAGCTTGAAGCTCGCTGTGCCTTTCACTCGAACAGGGGAGACAAATTGTCAGAAGAGGAAGAAAGAAAGAAAATAAATGAGATGAGCTGAGTTTGAGAAAGAACTTTAATCCTTTTCATTTTGTCATTTCGGAGGTTAAATCAACTCCCTGTGTTAATCTCTGGCCGTACAGCGACAGACAGATCATAGAACACGGTAGAGTGTGAACATAACTATGTATTATAATATAATATATATAATATAAATATATATAATATAATACTAGGTATATAAATCTTTGTTTTATTGCAGAAAATGCTGTTTCAACTATACTGTTAACGACAATAAACTAGGACTACAACTAATGATTAATGTCATTATTCATTCATCTGCTGATTATTTTCAAGATTAATCAATTAATAGTCTATCCCAGTTTCTCAGACTCCAAGGTAACATCCTCAAATGTCTTGATTTGTCCGAACAACAGACGAAACCCGAAAAATATATATATATATTTTAGTATTATTATTTATTCTATTTGATGACAAAGAAAAGGAGCAAATTCTCACATCCATGAAACCATTAATTGATTGTCAAAATAGTCGCCTATTAATTTGTTTTGATCGATTAATCATTGCAGCTCTACAATCTAGATGACACTACAGAGCAAAGAGTTATCAGTTTCCTGAGGTATTTCATGTGTACTGTTAAGTTTAAATAAACAAAATACTGTATACTCTCAAATCATGTCAATTTGTATATTCTATTTAAAGTTAATTTAATAAAAAAAAAACTAAATGCACGTGGGTGTAGTGTTGAATTTAACTCTTATAGTGTTTCATTAACAAGTTATACTCTTACTTGCTTTTTTATAGAAATGTCAGTTACATAAAAACACTTCTGGCTGCTGTTAATCATGTAAACTATTCATGTGTTGGATGTTTTTTTTATAGATGAAATGTCGTCAGTTTATGAGAAAACCAAACATGACTTGAAATATAATAATGTTAAAAAGCCACATTATCTTCACACACAAGAAAATGCTACTTTCAAATTCCTAATCTCCTTTTCCCTCTTCATCAGACCAGACACTAAACCATTGCCAACTTTTATTACTATTGTGTCTGAAACTGAATCAGCTTGATATATTATCACCCTCCTCCCGTACCCACTCTCCTCACATAATTATGGGGGATTATGGGAATTTACATCATGAAAGTATGTACATATTAAAGTGCTATATCCTCCTTGCTGCCATATATCTTCTCTGAAGATTCAGTCATCTTAAATTGTTTATTATCGTCTTTTATCTTGCCACTGCGTTAGCCTTCCACCATTCCTCAGTGGATTTGCCGCCATTTCAGATGACGGGTTAGAATGAGCACCTCTATACATCTGAGCCAGGCCTAAAAGGCACCCTCACTCTGGATCAAATCCCATATTCCTCGCTTCCTCATCAATTATGGAGTGGAGCCAGGAAACAGTGTGGCATTGCTGAAGGCTGTCAGGGTAGTGAACAACCATACTGTAGAACTGGAGGTGAAAATGTTGCCTGACATGACAAATCACCTTGACCTGAGAATCACCCTGCGTACTTGCTGCTTTCAAGGACAAAAAGCCACTTGCATCTCCTTACAACGCAGTCTTAGAGTACAGTTTCTCACTTCTTAAGTGTAAGCACAACACTATCGACAAGGCACTTTGTGCTCAATTTTACATCCATAAACAACAAGGATTTATATACTGCGGTGGAACGCTACATTTGAGTGGTGTTAAAGCTGCAATGAGAAGTCAGTGTTTTTGCTGTGTGTGGTCATTCAGCAGTTTGTGTTATTTTAGCAGATCACTTATGGGCAAACGGTAGTAAAACGCACCTCACAGCTGGACAAACTGCCGTAAAGTGTCATTCCATAAACCATCTGTCATTAAGGTGGAGTACTGTGTACTTTACTTATTATCCTGTAGAAGTAGTGGAAGATATACTGTAGATATTTCAGTAAAATTACTAATATGATACTCCAAAAATACTCCATTTCAAGTAAAAGTCCAACCATTCAAATTATACTTCAGAAAATGTAAAGTAAAAACTAAATTATTTACAGGTTATTATGTATCAAAAGTACTCATGATGCAGATTGTGTGTATGTAGAGCTGCAACGATTCCCACTGAGCAATAGATGTCTTTTCAACATCCCCTTCTGTGCTTTAGCTCTGATATAGACCAGTATTTATTAGCTACATATAGCCTGGTTTTAGACCTTTTAAAAACATCATTACTTACTTTAAACATGCATAAAAACCTGTTAATACATTACATAAGCACTAAACATCCCATTTATTTTTTGTCATATACACAGTTTCACAGATTGAAACAACACTAGGCTAATGGTACGTGTCCACAGGGCTGTTGTTGGACACGAGGGCTCTCCTCGCATTCCCAGCATCGGACGCTCGATGGGCTGCCACTAGGCATTAAGCATCTGATTGGACGAATGCTTTCACTCGTGGGCTACTGCAAGCTAGCTGCACGCTTGACAGCTGGGAGTATTAACAATAGCCATGTTCGTTGTTTACATTCATTATGATAATTTTGGGGATGTGGCTTTGGAGGGAGGCCTGAAGGGACGGACTGTCAGTGTTGCTGACTTGCTGACTTTCTTGCTAGATTTAGGGACGTTTGGAGCTACTGCTGCTACAGTAGCTACTTTCATTGGAAAAGACTTGGCAACTCTGGGCTTCTTTTTTTGGTTGGATCATTTTTTTAAATCTAGCCTACTCCTGCTAGTTTCTCAGCATTACCGACCCGACCTTCAAGGATTTCTTGACGTCGACTTAAAAGTTGAGATTGAAAGATCGTTGTTGACCTTGGACCATCTGACCTTCTTTCTGTCTTGACCTTCCACTGCTGCTAATTTGATCAACGATGATAATTGATCTGATTCATTATACCTAAGGCCCCTTTGGAGTCTTCATACATCTGAAGATTCTCAGTTTCTCTTCTTCTTCTTTCACCATAACTATTTTACCAGCATTTTAGAAGTAAATCAATGCATAAAGACGTACAGTACAGTAATGCTTTTCTAATTTTGGGAGATAAAATGCCTACTGGCCTGTGAGAAGCATTATAAAAATTAACAGAAAATATGACTCTGTCTCCGCCACAGGTCTTTACTCATATTTATATGTGAAGTGTTGCATACTGTAAATGGCCCCTGTGAGCGCCTCTAACTAGCCACCGTTAAGGCTCCAACTCAAATAACCAAATCAGTGGTGAAAGCCAGAGGTTTTAAAATGACAAAATGTGCCTTTTATATGAAATGGCTGCTTTCAGCCATCTGTCTGTTCAATTTTCCACGTTACTTTAACACAGGATGGTGCACTGATGATGATGAGCCATACATAATTACTGCTAACAGGCAGCTCTGCATGCAGTCAAGTCAGAACAGGAGAGATATCACTCCGTAAAATGGGATTGCACTCGACTTGCACTGAACAGTTTCCTGGACCCCGATCCTGGATTAAGAGCAGAATCTCTCTGGATTACAGTTTATGATGACCATTAAGAGTTTTATCCTGCAGTACTTAAAACACAGTCCAGCCACATTAAGACCTGCTCAGAGAAGATTGCAGGGATTTGGACCTTTTGGAGGGTTTAAAGTTCAGGCATTTAGAGCACTTATCACCCACTGTGCAAACGCACGGGAAGCCGGCCTAGTTCCCGGTGCATATTTAGTCGAGATGATGGAAGGAAGTAAGGTATTTTGTACTAAGGGATTTGTTTTTCCTGATGGCTTACACTGTCATGTTGATCTCATTATACACTCATTTCCTACCACGAACTGTCAAATCATTTGACATTAAGCTCCGAGGCAGTTTCTAATCTTTACACAACATTTACCTTAGATTAATGTTCTGCCAGTTCGCTGACTTGTGAGAAATATCAGGAACAGTTACATGCAGTTTCCACACTTTTTCTTGGGTATCTTTTTTCTTCTCTACTTAATGTACTCAGTGTTCAAATCAGTTTAGCCCACTCACTGTGAGGGCAATACAGTTATGTGCATTCAACACTCAGTAATACAAGCTCAGACAACAGTGTCACTCTGAGTCAGTACTTTGAATTTATAAAAAATAAATGGGACTAAAGAGATGGAAACACATATAAATAACACAGTACTTGTGTGCTGCTTTTTGGATTTAAACATAACCAAATCTAATTGAGTGAAACATTCATATATACTTTAGTAGAATAAAGTAATATGATTTTATTTATTTGCACTTTTTATTTCCTGCCACAGAGCAAGTAACTGCATAATATATAACATCATACAATATGTTTATTGTGTGAAATACTAGCTGTGTCTCAATTCCATACTGCATACCTAATGTACACGCTGCACAGCATGTACTATATAGTAATTTTAATAAAGTAGTTTGCAGTATTTTCAGTTGGTATAAAAAAAATCAAACTGTGCAATGCATTATGGGACAATAGTGCCTTCAAAAAAGTGTTTTATTGTATGCATACTGACTTTTTGAGTCTGCTACCCTTTTGTATAACACACTGCGCTTAAATGAAAGGAAATAGTGTTTCAGATGTATTTTGCTACAATATTAAATGATACATAACAGCACGTAGCAGCGTGAAGCATGAAATAATGAGTTTAATAAGCACACTGTAGTGGTAACATTCAGCCAAGAATTTCTGGGTTTTAGCTTTTAGCTTCCAAGATACCACATCATAATAAAATAACTAGCTGGTATACTTAGTATGGTGAAGCACATTATCAAGATTTTGTTTTCTGTTGGATTCTTATGAAATATAGTACTGTATAGCTGCAATGATTAGCTGATTGATTGATCTGCAGAAAATGAATCAGCATCTATTTTGATAATCAATAGAGTGCTTTAGGGATGACGTATTTTTTTAGACCAAACAGGAAGTTAGTATCATTATTGCAGAAAATAAACTCTGCGGCAAACAAACGTTTATGATACTTACACATTTTGTTCAGCAAGATAATCTTCACAAACCAACACCACTTTTATGTTTTGTGAAGCGTAAATGTAATCGCTAGAAGTAAAAAGTTAACGTTAGGCTACAAACAGTCGCATGACTTCACGTCACCACCACTCAGCTAAAGGCGGACTAGTGATGGGCGTGACGACGTTTAGTAGTCTCATTTAGCCATTTTATTTTATATCGTAGAACAAAATGTTAAAATCTCCTAAGCTTGTGTTAACCACAGACCGTATTTCAGGGATCAAACTAAAAACTCATTGACATTGACTTCCAGACGAGGGAACCAGAAGTCCTAAAATGCTAACTCATCATTTTAGGACTCCTACAGCACTCTGTTAATTGTTTCGGTCACTCATTTTCTGAGCAAAAATGACAAACCATCTCTGGTTTCAGCTATTCCAATGTGAGGATTTGCTGCTTTTGTCTGATTTTTAATATCCTTGTAAACTGATTATATTTAGGTTTTGGACTATTGCTTGATAATGTCTACAATGTTCTTCATCAGTGTTCACATTTTGCAATATTTTCTTACATTTTACAGACAAAACTATAATAAATGAATGGAACAAAAATAATTGGCAGATTAATCAATTAATGATTAATAACCAAATCACAGTGAGGTGCTCATAAGCGATGTTCTTTGACACAGCAAAGCAATGCCATTGGAATTGGTTGCAGTTGATCTGCTATCACTACGTAAAGAGACAGCACTACTAGTTGAAGAGACACAAAGACAAAATGCCTTCATTTAATCAACAAAGTGAATATATTACAGTGTCTTATATGTGGTCTGGTAGAGTCAAAGTAGTCAGTATCTGTATTTGTGATGAATATGTAGCACAACCAGAAAGTGGACTGAAACATTTTGACAGCAGATTCTGCTCAGGGCGTGTTAAGTGACCTCCTCCATAAGAGAGTATGGTTCATCCATGTTTCTCAGCTGAAGCCCACTTCTACAGATGCACCGGACAACTTGTCCGTCTCTCCCTCCCTCTCTCTCTCTGTCTGTCTCCTTTTCTCTCGCTGGCTCACAGCTCACACAGCTTGCTGGGGATAACGCCTCAGCCACAACGCTGTGACGGCAGATGGCAACTGGCTCAAAAAGGTTGGCACGTCATCGGGAAATGTGCTGCACCAAAGATGTCCTTTTTAATTAAAAGATTTTGATCTGTGGTGAACTGTAGAATGTTGGAAAAAAAATGAGAGACAGCATGTGGTCTGAAATACAAGGGCATGATATGAAAGGATAATAAAGAAATATACTGTATAAATCTCTCTATGCTCTTCAATCTCACACTGGAAACTAAAAAAAGATACAGACTCAGTCAGCCTGATAGTGATTCAGTGTGAGGACATTTAGAGAATAATACAAAAGAATGGAAAATGGTCAAATATTTAGGAAAATATCCATCGAATTCTAACATGTTCAAGCAAATATCCAACAACCAGTGAAAATATGTCGCATCAGTTGACTGTTTAAACCCAGATCTCGTCTTATGACTACTTTTTTGCACCTTGACTTAAAGTGTATGGCACCACATCTTTATTTAAAAAGCACTTAGAGAAGGTTGTCAGCACTGATGTTGTGACATTTGTTCGGAGGTTTCCTGGCAGCCACGTGAGACCTGTTTGCCCCTGACATTCAGGCTGGGCTGCAGACCTTCAGAGTCAGATGGACACGGGGTGAGTGCTGTGCTTTAATCCAGGAGGCGCCATGGCAGATGGATAAAAATATAGTGTATGCCGGTCTTGTACCCACCAGAGATTCCGAATGGCTCGCGGTACGCTGTGTCTAGTCATCGAGCAGTGTGGGCTTGGCTTTTAACATGTTTGCACTTGTCTTGGTAAATTAAAGAAACAGTCCTAACTGCTGCTCCAGACATGCCACATAACATGGTAGATGTCAGGGTAGATCATCGGTCACCGGGCCTGCCAAGTACCACTGCGTTGTTTCGTGGAGCCACAGCTGCTCACATGTGGATTATTCTGTCAGTCCCAGACATTCATTGATTTGACAGCAAGTGATTTTAGTGCAGCCTCTCTGGAATTGTCTTTGGCTCCGTCTTACATTTAACATGGTGAGTGGAGGGAGACTAAAGTTCACAGAGACGTGATTAGTGAAAGTACAAAGTGCTATAGACCGTGTTTCATTAGCAATGACAACTTTAGTGCATACACTGTCATATTGTGCATCTCTAGAGCTGCAATGATTAGTCGACGAATAACCACCAACTATGTTGATAAGCGATTAATCGTTAGTCTTTTTTCATATAAAAATGGCAGAACATGCAGTTTTCAGCTCTCAAATATGGAGATTTACTGCTTTTCTCTGTTTTATATCATATTAAACTGAGTATCCTTGGGTTTTAGACTGACAAAATAATACATTTAAAGACATCACCTTGGACTTTGAGAAACTGGGATGGCCATTTTTCACTATTTTCTAACATTTTATGGACCAAACGATTCATCAATAATAAAAATTGTCGCTAGTTGCAGCCCTATTCATCTCATGTTTACCCATGTGCTTATCTTAAATACCCTCTCAGTCTCTAAATATATTTGTGAATTGGCATGTTTATGGTTTACAACAGCAAATATATTTTTGTGAGTCTCCATCTATTTTTGACGCTGTGCTGTGTGTCGCCAAGAAACACACAGACGCAGTTCAGCTGGACTGAAACAAAGTGCTGGTTTCCAAATATCTGAAGAACCTTATATTGTATTAATTTTTCATTTTTAAATATAACTTGGTATACAGCACTGCTCAATGAACAATTCACAATTTAACTGCAAACCAGAGCATACTGTAGCAGTAGAGGTATGGATGACTGTCTCCAGGTCAGAGGTACAGAGAGTTGATCAGAGTTTGGAGATGATGCAGAGCTGCATGAGGCTTAATTATTATTAATACCTGATTGATTTATTTGTCAAACTTCAATTCTAAATCGAATACGACTCCCAAGATTTTTTGCATGTGGTTTAACAATGGAGCCCAATGGACTAAAATGAGGGGGAATAATGTTGGTCAAATACTGTGGTCCAAATAGAATAACTTCATTTTTATTCCCATTGAGCTGAAGAAAGATTGCAGCCATCATACAGTATCACAAAGCATAATATGGCGATATTCAAGTGTTTTGATATTTTCTTACACACCAGATAAAGCAAATGCAGACATATCATGATGCATATTTTACTGCTTTACAGATGTACAGTATGTGATGAAAGTAGATCTTTAAAGTTATGCATTGGCATTATTTCTATCTCGTCATAATTCCTGTTTGCTCTTCTTTTTTTCATCCGATGTTAGGATTAAAACAACATTAGGTCATGTCAGTGCAGCAGAAGGCTAGTATATTGCCTGTGTATTTTATGTTGCCTTCTGTGAGCATATTCCAGATTATGTTATGAATTTTTCTCTAACCTAAGGAATTACAGATTTTTATTGCAACAACCTTTACTGTAATCCTTTGGTTAGGAAGAAATACGTGAAGTTTCTACACAGACGTTTGGTGCGACCCGGCACATGTTTCTGTTGGTAGCAGATGGTGGTCTGATTTGCACAGTGACAAATCACTCATATTGCCATTGACACTAATGGCTGTGGAATTGAGTGGGGACGCTGGGGCACCAATGCAGTCTTACATCCATGTCCAATCAGCGCGAAGCAACGCAGCCTGTCACAATAATTATGACAGAACTATTGAGACAATTTTTTGGCGACAGACTCCGTGTCCCACCAGTGTTCCCCTTGATTGGCCTTGGTAGCTTGCAAAGTCATTGTCATTTCTCACAACTTCATTACTTTGTGGCACAAAGCAATTTCCATCTCCTGTGCTCTTCCCACTCTGTTACTCCTAAAGGGAGTTCACGCCATATGTGCATGACAACACCCTGTCGGATAGACAAGGTGGTGCCTTCCAAGAGTGTCTTTTAGAGTTATCTCTCATTATGACAGTGAGCCTTGTCCTTTATTATAATGATTTAGTTATCTCGGATATGTCTCACTGCTGATAGTGAATTCAGGTGAGTGTAATGGCTCCCGACTGTGGCCTTTTATGGGATGAAATGAAAAGCGGTTTGCTTTATTATTGCTCAGTCTCATTGCATTTATAATCTCACATTTCCAATCCTCAATAAAGTTAACGCTCACATCAGGAGTCTGGCTGAAATACCGACTGCATCTTCAAGCTGCTCTTTTGAAGCAGCCGGCTAATGAGTAGGCCGCTGTTTATGCCTCACCCCACGCTCATTTGTAAGTGGAGCATTTCTCTACAAAACACTAAATATAACTAAGTACAGTCACACGGGTACTGCACTTTAGGGATGTCACAATACCAGAAATTTAGTAGTCGATACCAATGCCAGTGAAACTCCATGATTCTTGTTACCGATTTGATGGCATGTTAAAAAGCAAAAGTAAAACAATAAATCACATGTACTTCAACATACACTCCTTTATTACCATTTGTAGCTGCCTCAAGTTTCAAGATTCCTCAAGATTCCTAACACATCAGGATAATGTTACAATTAACCTTTGCCCAATAGTATGTTTTTTTTACTGAGTAGAGCTTGAACACATCATAATGTAATCAATGCAACCTCCATACATTAGCTGTTTAGCTTCGTTATTTTGCTAAACAGGACTGTGCTGCCCACCGGCTGCTAACAGCTAACGCTAACTTGCTCGCCTCCTGCTGATTTCAACACAGATTTGTTGTTCACAATGTAGCATTATCAGGGAAATTTTCTATCGTCCCTGGGACGAAGGGACGAAAAACGGGAACCGTCACGTTTTCAGAATTTTCAGCATCGACTTGGTTCCGAAGTAACGGTTGTTGTAACATCCCTATCCATCAACAACAATTTTACAACAATGTAAAAATACTCCATTGCAAGTAAAAGTCTGACATTTAAATGTTTACTTAAGAAAAGGTAAAGAAATATTTACAGCAAAATGTACTCAATGTATCAAAAGTGAAAGTACTTGGCCCCTTAGCCACTTTAAAATTGAGGTACTCGTAATTTACTTGGGTGTTTTCATACTTTATATTTCTGCACCACTATGCAGAGGACAGGACTTTCACTTGAAATGGAGTATTTTTCTATTGCAGTATTTCTACTTTTACTTAAGTAGAGGATCTAAATACTTCCTCCACCGCTGCACAAACACATGCTCTCCATGCGGTATTATCGCAGCACTTAAACATCAGATGAGTAGATTAGTGTTTTAATCTCACTCTGGATCTGAGGCATCTCGCGCCCCAGTCCTACACTCAGCCTGCTGTGAAATATTCCATCCACTCAACTGTAAATAAGTGCTAACAAGATTATCAGATTACTCTTCATCCAGGGCATACAGCGACTGCTGGGCACAGTAACTGCACTGATGTAAGAGTATCCCTGTTAGATAATTGCGTTAGGAGGCACCATTTTAATGCAAATTTTCTAAAGGCTCACAAAGCTCAAGGGCAGCTTAAAACACTTTTCCTATTTGCAGTGTGAATTATATTTCTTTGGTTGCCACTAAAACGCCACAGTGAATGTAAAGAGTGCAGTCAGGAACGGGTGTATAGTGAAGAAAACTCTCCCAGTGTTTTCTGCATATCTTTTAACTAGGCTCTCTAGAAACTGGGCCAAGTTTAATTGAATTGACAGAAACAGATTAATCCCAGAACTTTTTTTTTTAATTATTTAATATTCTCATGAATAAATGCTGTACTTTATTGTACAATTTGGAAGAAACATATGATGATATTAAATTGCACAAAATGACATTTGCAATGGTTTGCTGATGATGAGTAGATGATACAGTATACTATATATATTCAGTAGGCTCCTCTGTAAGGCTGCCATCATTTATACCATGCAGCGGTGGAACAGTGAATTTATTAAGGGAATATATTCCAAAGTCATCCTGTCAACTAGTTTTTGTTTTATGATGGTGGTTTAAACTGGATTTAATGTCCTTGCCCAGGTAGAGTGACTGGGTGGGGCTGAGCCAACAGAGGAAACAAAAGCTCTCCCTGTCTCTTTCGTCTGCCACTACAACAAATATATTTATATGCAAATTAGCCTGTGAAATAAAATGATTCAAATAGCTTGATAGGAGAATGTTATATTTAATCTGTGGGGTTTGAGTCATTGACAGAGAGGAGGGAAGGAGATTGCTGGAGATGCATGAGGATGCTGGTGGAGGTGGAAGTGCAATCTAAAAACTGTCTCATCCCCGTCTCAGTTACAATAGACTGGTGAATTGCAGGTAGCAGTCAGATTTGACTTGTGGATTTCTATGTGTGATAAAAAGCAGAAAACTATAGTGCAGGAACAGAATGACCAGACTGAAATCTAAAGGTTAGAGCTGCATGTGGGATTATGTTCAAGCACTGTAAATCAGTGGATTAATGAATGAAAGGGCAAAACTTGATATGGTATTGGCTGCTTTTATAATGTGCTAACAAAATATTTTATATACTAACATCATTATAGAAATCACTAAGTGTGTTTTCGCAAGTGAAAAATTCTTTGGGAGATAAGAGGCAGCTCTCTCCAAAGCAAACACTGTGATTGGCATGAAGTTGGTTCTGTCTCTCAGTCCAAATGGGGTTGTTCCTGCCACCTGCCCGCTCCCTCTGTTTGTCTGCTGGTGTCTTGTCCGGTTTTCTCTCCATCTGTTTCATCTGTATCTGTCTCTCTGTTTTCTTGGTGTTTGTTTCTCTGCGTCTTTGGCAGCGTCTTTGGCTTCATTCACAGCCGGTCCTTTCTCTCTTTGCTGTTCTTTTTGTACTCCCTCCAGCATTGCCTGTGAATTAGAAAATGTAGAGGGCTAGTTAATGAAAATCTAATGACTGTGAAGGGTCCATGCAGGCTGATATCAGACACAAACAGCACTATAATACATTAACATCATTTATTAATATACATTGGCAGTACCACTATGCAGCATTTATAATGATCTGACTTTTTCAGTCCCGATACGATAGCGATACCTGGGCTCTTTGGGTATCGGACGATACAGAGTACCGATCCGATACCAATGTTTAATTAATAAGCTGTATGCCTCACTGTGCGGAAGTGACTGGGATCATTCTTTTAGGAGTAATCAGTCTTGACTTAAACATTGCTTTCCTAATTTTGTAAAACAAAATGTAACAAATAAATTTATAGTTGTATGAATTTGAGTTGTTTTATTATTATTATTACTATGAATAATAATTATTATTTAAAATAATAAATCCTAAACCAGTTACTCGGTAAAAAATCTTCAAAATAAACAGGAATTACAATTCAAGCGTAACTTATTGGTCAAAAACACAGGAATTAAAATGCCAGTCTATAATGTATACTGTATAGTATAGAAACATTGAATTGAATTGAATAGATCGGCTCCATATTCATCCCTATTTATAACACACTATAATGTAATTGTAAACAAATATAAGTGTATCTATTTAGAAGTGGAGGCTGATGTATAAACAGTAAATGAATGACAATATAGTAAATAATATGAGGGGTTATAAAGTTTGATAAATACTGTACATTAATAAACAAATGTCCTTGTGCTTATAAATGCTTAATAGGGGGACCTAAAGTAAAGTGTTACCTATAAATGATTGTAATTTTTCCTACAAGTTGGTTTGAGTTTGGAAACTGACTGAATTAACATTTTGTTCAGCTCTTTAGCATTTCTATCTATTTCCTGGCCGTTTTCCTCAAGGAACAGAAACACTGTAGGTTCACACACACCCACACATGCATTAATAATTAAGTTGGTCTCATTTATTCCTAAAGTGATATCTTAAAACCAGCAAAAAGCCCCATTAGTAACATCTGATTATTTTCCTTACATAATGCCACAGAAGCCTGACACATAAATGGTTTCCAGGCATGTCAGTTGTGAAATGTGTTCAATCAAAGGAACCTTGTTTGTGAAAAATTCCCATATGTTAACCACACTCCCAGAGTGATATAAACAATTTACGCGAACACATACCAGCGGGTGACATGCAGTGGTGAAATTGACAGCCAGCAACCTGGTTTAATGGCCTTCTTACAAGACATCGCGTGATGTCAGTGGCAGATTGCAAATGTCAACGATGGTTCATTTGGTCGTTGTTGCTGGCTGCCAAGCAGCACTGGAAGCAAATACACTAATAACATACATCTCTGTCTTCCCCCACTCTGTCTCTGTCTCTACTCTCCTGTATTTTCTCTCATCTCTCTCCTCTTTTTCTCCCTCACAAGCACATGAACACACAGGTGGTCTGGCCATTGTACCAGTAAAATCAAAGACACACTACAGGGTTTAAACAGACTGGAGACAAGAATGGAGCTGGATCATATGCTCAGCATCAGATGTTGTCATGGAGCTACAAAGGAGCACTGATGTTTTCTTTTTTCAGGGCCATCTCACTTTCATCTTCAGCTGTATTTATATCACCAGGCTTTGTGTTTTCTGTCTGTGCATGTTTCTTTTTTCTTTCTTCCAACAGGATTAATGTAAACAAAAGTCAAACTAACGAATGACAAAGCAAATAGTAAAACACAAAATGAGTAATGGAAAAATCTTTCTCAGAATAAAAACTCACCTTAATTGCATGCCTTTGTTTTAGTCCTTTCTGAGGTTTCTTCTTTTTTCCTGTTAAAGAGTTTCCTCTCAGCTGAATTGAGGGTCTAAAGCAGGGGTCCCCAAACCTTTTACCACGGAGGGCCAAAACTGGAATTTAATGGTGGGCCACTTGCCAAAAGCAAACACCCATTGTATTGTGTTGAAAAGATGCATAATGATACTAAGATCGCAAGTCCCCCTAATTGATTATTTTTTTTCGCTTTTACATAGTTAACCCCTTAAAACTCACCTGCTGAATACAATTGGGCTAATTTCCAGTCATACCCAATTGATGCTATTCAAAGACTGTTTAGGGACTCCAGTATGCAGAAATATTAAAATACACCATTTTTAGAATAGGCCAAAATAACACATTCATACTGCATTCAAAAAACTGCATGTTTTTGCCCAAAACTGAATGGGATTATCATAAAGTTTAAAGTGTATCTGTAAAGGAGAGACTCGTGGATACCCATAGAACCCATTTTCATTCACAAATCTTGAGGTTAGAGGTCAAGGGACCCCTTTTGAAAATCGCCATGCCAGTTTTCCTTTGCCAAAATTTTGCCTATTTAGCCTCCTTCCCGACAAACTAGCATGGTTGGTACCAATGGATTCAGCCAACTTTGCCCCATTTGGGCAGCCCCGGTGTAAGGGCTGGTTTATCATAGTTGCACAGAGGCTCTATGCAGAGCCTGCACGTAGCTTACGCAAGTGACCTGCGCTGTTGTGAGCATTTGTGCTTGTGCACTGGTGTGTCTGCGTCGGTTTGCTATTACGCCTCCATAACGCTAGATGGCGTTGGGGTTTTCACTGTGCCACTGTGTTGAGTTTCTTTGTGTACTTTAAACAATGGCAACTGAAACCACAGACGGTTCTTTGCTGAATCTGAGTGTATCATGTTTAATAAATGTTGAGCAACAGTTACTTTTACTGAAATTCCTGCAACACAAACAAGAGAGAGAAGGAGCAGCTGGAAATGCGTAGGAGGAAATATGATGCTAGCAAGTGACCAATCACAGTTGCTGCGGTCTTCATCACCGCAACGTGTAGTTATTGTGGAGATACACTACGTATGTAGTCGACAGAGGGCAGGAGATCCGGCAGCACATTGCGTGATGGATACAGCTCAGCAATTTGACTGACCATTCGCCATATCTGAATTTGCATAATCACGACTCAACATCAACTTTAAACAAATTATATTCCTCTATCCCAACGTACCAGGCTCGCGAAACTTGATCAAACTATCAAACTAGGTTGTGCTGATCAAATATGAATCAAGATTCTGTTACTGTAATGTCTATTTCTCGCCTCAAATGTTTTCAGAGACATATTTTAGTGTACTGTTTATCTGTGACCCGCGGCAAACATGTTGAAAACAGTTGAGCCAAAACCAAGCACCGCCCACCGGCCAGGGCAGTGTGGGCCGTTTTGGGTTCCATCGTGTCTTTCCGTTTGTTTGCAATTAGGTCAGGGTACGGCGTAGGGTACGGCGTAGGGTACGGCGTAGGGTACGGCGTAGGGTACGGCGTAGGGTACGGCGTAGGGTACGGCGTAGGGTACGGCGTAGGGTACGGCGTAGGGTACGGCGTAGGGTACGGCGTAGGGTACCCCTCATTTGCATAATGAGGCAAACTGTGTAAAGAATTGTATAAAGAAAAGAATACAAAAATGAATAAGTGTGTGGAGTAATTAAGGGGTGAAATGCAATGGGAAAATTGTGTATAAATACATAAATAAATGCTTTCATTTAAAAATGAATATAAAATAAATTTTAAAAAAAATAAGTAAATAAATAAAAAATAAATAAGTAAATAAAAGATAAATGCAAAAATAAATAAATACATTAAAAACTAATAAAAATAGATATATAGATATATATAATGGAAAATTAAACAGAATAGTAAATAAATAAGGGAATCAATACAAAGATAGATAGCTAAATAAATAAAGAAGCAAATTATAACAGAAATATCAATTTATATCACATTTTATCACTTAATTAATGGCTTCATTTATTTTTAATATAATTTTTGCTACATTTAATGACATATTTATTTATTGAGTCATTTATTTATTCATTTATTTATTTATTAATTTATTTATTTATTTTTGACAGGTTCCGTCCTCCATACTCTGCTACAGCTAAACCCTTTAAGTATAGAGGATGGTGTCCGTTTGTCTGGTCCTTCTTATGACAACCACTGACCGATATGTCAACCTTCCCTGCGAACACACACACACACACACACACACACACACACACACACACCAGTAGTCTCCAGTGTGTGTGCTGGACAAAATCTAAAGTCAAGCATGAATACGGAGGCTGACAGGCCAATTATCAGATGTACTCTCCGTTCTGCATCCCCACCTCTGAAGGGAAGCAGATGTGAGAAGCCTGTCGCTTTCACTCAAGCCTGTACAATGACATGGCCCAACAACAAAAGGCGCAGCCTTCACAAGGAATCGAGATGGACAGAGTTGTAAACATCGTCTTGTCATACAGTTTTATCTGGTGGGTTTTCACATTTCAAGCTTCAGAAGATGTGATGTAGTGTGGGGGATATTTGTCAAAAGTTGAAATGCGTCTGACTTTCCCAGCCCCTGAACTTTCGATTGGGAATTAAATTCCTTACCATTGATGCTTAGTTTCTGTGGAAACCTCATGATGTTTTGTAGAAATATAGAAAGATGTGGTGTGCAATATTCCTGTTTTATCACAACTTCTCTCTCTAATTTTAGGAATCATGCAGCATGTCTTGAAACAATTACTGAGGTTTAATGAAAAGACTTGACATAACTGAAGAACGTCTCTTTGCTTTATAGGTGAATGTAGTTCCAGCATGTGTCAAAGCCTTGACCAAGATGCTGTACTGTCCATACTGTCGCGGCATGCCTGGGCTGAAACCCTGTCACAACTACTGTCACAACGTCATGAGGGGCTGTTTAGCGAACCAGGCCGACCTAGACGCTGAATGGAACCTCTTCATCGGTAAGAAATAAAAGATTCTGATTCAAATCGAGTGCCCTTGCACCTGTTTCTCATATTCTCTTTGTTATTCTTGTTAAGGATTGCGTATCTGTCTGTCTGCATGCACACTTGTACTTCTAAGTCTGCATGTTATTTTTCCAAGGCAGTGTCTTTGAATAGTCTCTGTGGGAATTCAGTAGGATGTGCTCTGTTAGATTCAGCTTTAAAGGATTTACAGAGACAAAACTGAAATCTTATTTGTGCAACCATTCTTTCTTTTTTCTGTCTGAAATGTTGTTTGCTGTTGCTGGAACCCTGGCAGAGTGCTTAAAGCTCTGGTCCCTGCTGTTTGGGATTGATAAAGGACAGCAGATCCTAGGCAAACACATTTTCTATAGTGTTTCCAGCTGAGCTTGGTGAGTAATATAGCACTTCGGTAAGGCTGTAAGTAGCTGGATGCTGTAAGCCCTCCTGTTAAATGGATACCAAGGAGGCACATAGAGTGTTCCCTCTGGATCTTTTGTAGGCCAATGCTTTATTTGTTATGTACCCCAATCCCATCCTCCCACCCACACTAACAGGTTTTGGTTTTTTTAAATGGGGCAACGTTTTTTTCAAGAGACATCCCTGAAGACTGTGTGTCAAGTGAGCTGCTCTTCTAAGCTTTTGGCTGTTTTGTGACAGGCCTGTCATTCGAGAAACCATCAGATGACGTACCGCTTGTTCTCTCCGATGGCATGTCTGAAGTCTCAGATCAACACAGGCCCCTATGTGCTGAATGAGATGTCTCGCAGCTTTATGACATGTGTTAAAAAGTTAGTGTCTTGTTCGGTTGTGAAGAGGCAAATCTATTGCCGCAAAGGGACGCTCTGCTTGACAGTAATGGGAAAAGCTGTTGTTGCAACAGAATGATGAATCTGGTTAGACAAAAACGCCCTTGGGGTGTAGAAAAAGTGGATTTTTAATTTTGGACCACTTTTTTGTGCAGGCATTGTTTTTTGGTTTGGAAAGACAAAGTTGTTGAGGGTATTATAATTAGAAATGTAGAACCCAAGGGATGTTTATTCTCACCATGAAAGGCTCATTTTTTTATGTCTGCTGACATTTTGTATTCATTATCTGTTGCTAAATAACTTCGATTTGCTTACCATGCAGCTTGCAAGAAATATTGATTTACCTTTCAGAGACAACTTCTAAATGTATCATAGGTCAGTTCTCGCCACTGGAGCACATCTATGCATTATAGAAATTTATGGATTGAGCCCGTACACAGTCTGTCATTGTCATCCCTTCAAATCATCACTTATTAGAGAAGGTTAGATTAGAGGCACAGCTTTCATTTTTAAGCACCCTCAATGACATTTACCTGTGGACTTTGTTCATGCTTAAATGTCACTATTGATACCATTGATTCGTAAGACCACAATGGAAAGGAGAGTTAATGCTTTTTATTTAGTTTTAAACTTCAACAGCAAGAGCCAAAATGAGTTCTGGAAACGCTCTGTAATCTTTCTAAATCCAGCTGAATCAGGGACATTTATATAACTAATGCATTTTTTTCGCTTTTATTAAATACAGACAAAAAATAGAACAATGCCAAAACTAAACTAAAACCAGTTTTCTTTTTCTCTCTAATGTACAAAGTTGTGCTTGCCTCATTAGTAGAACAAATCGAAATTGAAAATACTATTGCAACATCTTTTTTTGGAGGGAGATACACACTAAATAAAACAAGGTCGACAGATTTATATTATTTTTAACATTGTAAATATATTGTTACATTTAGTTAAATATAGTAAATCAGTAAAAACAAAAAATCTTCAGTTAATTACCTGAAATTAACATTAAGTGGATTTCCAAACATTTTCTCTAGGGCTGTCAAAGTTAACGCGATAATAACGTGGTAACACAAATTTGTTTTAATGCCACTAATTTCTTTAATGCAATTGATTTTTTTGGAGGTTGCAGTGGGCTCAGTTTTAAATCTTAAGTGAATATACTGGGATTCTGTGAAACTAGAAAGCCTAAGGAATCCATTGGTACCAACCATGCCATACTAGCTTGTCACTGCTACTAACAACCCATTATACAATGAGCTGCATTAAATTAAGATACTCATAGACATGCTTGTAACATTTATAGGCCTTTTTTTTAAATGTCATGGCAGAAAAATCTGGTTGCAATTAATACATGACTGGTTTCAATTTAAGTAACCTATGATGAGTCCAAATGGCTGTCTATAATTTAAACTCTGCATGTGGTATGTACAGCACCTCGTATGCCTACGGTTTGCTATATGGAAACATGAGCCAGGAAAACAGAAAATGAACACTGCCAAGCATTTTCTCCTGAAACAGACTAAATATAACAAGCTGGCTTGGAAACAGTTTCCTCATTTTGAGTTGAATTGCTGGATAATGATTGGCAATGACATAAAATGTGTCAAATGAGGTAAGCCTTTCTAATGGAACAAGCATGAAGGCCGTCCAAGCCAAGAGTGTGTGTCTTTGACTCATTTCCAGCTCAATACAATGAAACAGTGGACTTGAGAAATGTGGTTTAGGATATGATCTTTATCTCAGCATTTGTGCGCCTTGATGAAATGGCTTTACAGAAGGATTTTTTATATTTTAGACTTACCAGGCATTAATTAAATAGACATTAATGATAATTAGACATTAGACATAATGTCATTACCATAATGAAGCATTTTAAATAAGTATTTTAGAACAAATACAATTATAATATAAATACAGAGTCTAAATAATCAGCTTTAAAAGGCTGTATAGCACTGCAACATACCACAAACAACTGGTGGGACTAAAATGAAAACTTAAAAGCCAGTTTTCAATAATCACAACAGGGAGCACAACAACAGCACCGTATGAACTAACTGTTGTTTTTTGCTTCCTGTTAAACATTTATAGAAATATTCTCTTGCATGTTCCCTCATTCCCAAAACACAAAACACACGGTGACTTCAACTACTGCTGCTGACATACTGTAGAGAACAATTTCTGGCGCAGAACAACAAATGGGGCACACCTTATTCTCAAACAGATTCACAACAACACATGAAAGTCACATCACATGGCTGATTTTCTATTTTGTTTGAAAAATGGAGACCAGGTTTCGTCTGTCATCATTTTGCCACAGAAAATATGTTATTTCATCTGATGCAACACAGCAGAAGACACATGGTGTCTCTGCTGAAAATGTGAAACAGGGAACTCTAGTTGCAACAGTTGAGTAGTTGTGCCGTTTATTGTCATTCTGGCACTCGATGTATTGGTGGCCCTCAATAACAGATGCATACTGTACCTGCCTCCTTTTATCTGAGACTGAAAGTAAATAAATGAGCAAGCGAATGGCCTACATAATAAGTCACTGAAATCATCGTAATATTGCAGGCTGATCTGATCCACCATTCGTAGCTATACCTAATAAAAGTAATGCACTGTAAATTGTGTATATCCCACAAAATCAATTTGTATGTAATCCATGTAATTGTCAACCTGGAGATATAATTAGGGGCTAATGCCATACCAGACTTTTACCCAGGAGACCGACATTTGTGTCCCAGGTGAAACCAGAAGTCAACGTTGATTTATTTATTACGTAACTTACGTACTTAAGTTACGGCACTTCTGGTGTAATTTTAAGCCAAACCACAAACCCTAACTAAGTAGTTTTGTTGCCTAATCTTAACTAAATTGTTCTTTTTCCAAACCTAACAGTATTTTTGTTGCCTAATCCTAATCAAGTCGAATTTTTTCCTAAACATAACTAAGTAGTTTTGTTGCCGAAACCTTACCAAGTCGATCTTTTCCGAAGCTTAAGTAGTTTTGTTGCCTAAACCTAACTCAGTATATATTTTTCTAAACCTAACAAATTACTTTTGTTGCCTAATCCTAATTAAGTTGATATTTTTCTAAATCTAACTAAGTCGTTTTCTTGCCTAAACCCAAGGAAATTGTTTCCTGTGAAGATGGAAGTTTATTTTTAAAAGACTGTATTCATGTAACGAGCGGATATTGACACATAATGCTGGACATTCGTAGGAAAACGAACGAAAAAGGAGGAATAACCTTTACATAAGATATCATAGGAACTGTTGCATGAGAATACGTTGAATATTGATAATAAAGCCTGCTGCTCTATTTTGTCCCTTTCCAAAATAAACAAAGATCTTTAATCAGCGCTATACTGTACTGCACATATTCATATATTTAGAGAAACGTTTGTATATTGCCTATAATATACACCACGCTATAGTTTTTCTTTGTCTCATCCTAAAGTATTGTGCACTTTCACAAATACTTAGATACTAGATAAAACTAGATGTTCAAATATTAGTTTTTTATTCCCTATCCATATATTATAGTGGCTTTTGGAATTTATAGTAAAAAAATAAACAGATAGGAATAGAGACATAAAAACAATAACAACACAACATGATTTTAGTTGTAAGCATGTCAAGCCAGTGAAGGCAAGTTTTTCTCAAGTGCTCTAAATGCTGTACAAAGCCATTAAAACGTCACTTAGAGCATAAACAACAGAACCAGTGGAATTTATGAGACACGCTGCAACACCAAACAAATCAACAAGACTTACGAGCTTGAGATTGGAAGTAAATTCCGGGCAATCTGACAAATTGATAACCACTCATGATTTTTGATTTACTCATATAAACACAAGCAGTTTGAATATGAAGATGTCAGTATCACTCTGCGGGGTTTACAAGCATTACTGGGGAGAGCAGAATGAATGAGCCTTTGCTGTGTTTATTCCTAAAATCGGTGTAACATTGAAACAATAATAACCTTGGTGAATACTTTGATGTAGCCTACATATCACTATGCAGAAGAAGAAGAATGATTACAGCATCAGTGTCATACATTTCAAAGTTACAGTCACAGTACAGTAGTTTACAGTTTGTAAAGGTTACCGTAACGACGTGGCGGCTCTCAGGCTGCACATGGACGACAGACTGTCAGTGAACAACGAGCATCAACCTCAGGAAGGATGTGATTTACCTGCTCGTACCTGTGCTGAGTGATTTTAGGCATCCTGAGTTTTGTGTGTGTGCGCGTGTCTGTGTGTGTGCGTGTGCGTGTGCTTGTGCGTGCGTGTGTGTGTGCTTGAATGTTCAGGGAAAGAATTCATGGTTTGGCCAATGGGTGATACCAGACCATCAGTCACCTGCCATCGTGACAAATCTACCCAGCTCTGCATCATGACAGACACATCATTATCATTTTTCTTGTCAGCACCTTGTTAAAATACCCTCAGAGAGAGAGAGAGAGAGAGAGAGAGGACACATGCTGTTATTCGCACACTACTGCAGTTTTTCAGGCTTACACCGTGATCAACGCCATTTTTCATATTTCAGCTACACATGGCCAAAATTAATGGCAGTTTTTAATTGATTTTTTGATAAACCACTTCCCTAAACAGTAATTGTCCAATCATAGCTCAGCAGCCATCACTAGGCACGACAGGCCCTTCAAGCTGTGGACTTCTCCACACGTTGAAGTGATGTGCGTGGGGCTGTAGTAAGAGCGACACTTCATCTAAAGAGTTTGAAGGGTTTCCAAAACCAAAAACACAAGAGCAGAAGTGTAAGGAACGGTTTATTGGATAACATAAGCTGCAGTTGTTAGTATGTCCAGCTCGCTAGCTTACTACCTACAGTAGTAACTGAACTCCAAGCATTAGCATATCATTAACTAATGCTTATTTCCCTGATGATCCACCTCAAGTTTCTCACCAAATATTTCATTTTAGAATTATATTTGAACACATCATGATAACGTTATAAATTACCTTCGCCCAATACTACTTTTTACTGAATATAGCTTGAACACATCATGATATAACTCAATGTAACCGGCCAGGACTGTGCTGCCCACCGGCTCCTAACAGCGTTAACTAGCTCTCCTCCTGCCGATTTCAACACGGATTTCTTGTTCATAATGTACTGTAGCATTATCAGGGATGACGGGACACCATTAGTCTCGAGCCCTGATACCTTGTACCTTCCGTACCTGCGATACTGTAGAGAAACGAGTACTGCCACGTTTCAGAGTTTTGGCATTGACTTGGTACCAAAGTATTGGTTCTCAGGATATCCCTAAATTCCACTGAGTGTTTTTTCAATAGTGCGTGAAAACTTGTCATGGGTTTAGGCTAACGTTAGCAGTTGTTTTGCCCTTTGTTTGCCTCCGTGCTGCGACAGTCATGGCCGACAGCATTTTTTTCGAGTTTTCCATTTGTCTTACTCTTGTGAATGCGATATTGCAAGAATGCCTGGAGGGAATTTCTTCAAATTTGGCACAACAGTCCATTTGGACTCAAGCATAAAATTGTTAGATTTTGGTGGTCAAAGGTCACTGACCTCACAAAACATGTTTTTAACACAAAGGTCTAACAGGATAAAATGATGAAGTGATGAAGTGATGACATTTTGGACAGGAATGGATGTAAACTGCAACTTGACTGGTTGGCGTAGGCATACAACCGCAAGGCGGTAATTCTAGTTTTATCTAATACGTGTATCGCCGGCTAAAAATAAGAGGCCTACTTTTGTCTACCTCTGTCTGAAATCAAGAACCAGTTGCTGAAACAATTACAAAGAATTTCGAGTGGTAATTCCACTACTGTTATCATTGACAGGCATAGCAAGCTGTAACTACAGGGGGTAAGGTTTATTTTAATGGATTTACTGTAATGAACTCCTTCCTGCTTTAAATGAGAAGTGATTTGTAAATACCATTGTATTCCCTTATTGCACACACTGGGCTGTGCTTGTGTATACATTATTTCTCCTAATTAAGATATAGGCTTGTGTTGTCCTCTGTTGAGTCCTTTGACACCACAGTGTAAGCGATCCTCATTGATTTTATTTGCTCATTTCTTTTTAATTGCATGGATTGTGTCCCAGTGTAACTGGACCTCCCCACAACCCCCCCAGTTCATGAGAATCCAAAGCAATATTTTTTTCTGTCCTCCAAGAAGGACTTTCTGCGAGATTATGAAGATGAACGCCCTGTCAGTTCTTTACTTTAAATGATATAGATGGCTTGGCAGAAATTAAGCTCACACTCTGCTTTTACTGCAAAGTGCAGCCTTAAAGATGTCTGCAAATTTTCTACCTTTCTTTCTCTAAAAAGCTCTAGTGTCACTCAGCATCCGCATGCTTTAACTGAAGAGTAATTCAGTGGCTTTAACATTCCTCAAGTATGACATAAAAATGCTGCATCTTTAAGTGAAACCTGAGACATTTACCATGCACACACACACACACACACACACACACACTGAAGCTGACTGAGTATGAAGCATGATGGTCTCTGTAACAGACATGACAGGAAGAAACAAGCTACTGTAGCTGGTGGGTTCCTGCCTGTCAGAAAGCTGAAGACTGGATGACTCACTGAGCCGAGTGAAAGTGATCTCCATATCCTCAGCATAATCAAGAGAACCAGTTTGTTTTCTTTCTAATTGCTACTGGCTCTGCAGAATCTGCAAGATGCTGCTTTTCTGTACATGTGGCAGGAATGCTTACGCAGCTATACAAGCAAACATATACTTTTAATACTGTGAGTTACCACAGCTGATGGCCAGCTATGTTTTATTTAATAGTTTTATTGCCTCCGCAGCAGAAGCAGTACTGTCTTGCAGCTGCAGCATTAATAAAAAAACACATGAGCGTCCATATGTGAGGAACAACAGACATGTTGTTTAAGACTTCAGATGAGCTAGAGTAATCCATAGTCGAAAGCCCCCCCAAAAAAGACCGATCAAGAAATATTTGTTCGTTGAGCTACAATGCAGCTGTAAGTGCATGAGTGAGTGCCTGTGGAGACTGTCCAAAGACAGACAAATATGTTGGCAAGTCAGTGAGTCTTTTGCAATTGATTCACTTCTTGCAGCTGCAAACGTGTCACAGGGAACTGACGTTAGACGTGTTTTAGCAGAGTGGATTTGGCAGTGTTTGTGTTTAGGCGAGGAGCGTTCTGAGTAAGAGTGAAAGGGTTATTTCACAGTTGCTACACAAATAATGAGCTTTTTCAACATTAACATGAGCTTAACTTTGGATGTATTAAAACCTGATGGGACAAGGATTGAAGCTCATTTGGAGTTTCCTCACTTCATTTCCTATGTGTCTGTCTGTCTGACTTGATAAATGATATGAAACATCTGCACCCCATTGTGTCCTGCGGTACTTCAAATAAAACAAATGCATGGCTGCACTGTGGAGCATGTTGGCACAGACATTATGTGTTTGTAATCTCTTATTGCATGTTGCATGTGTTCTCATTCACTGAGACTGAGCCTCTCAAAGAAAGGTCAGAGTGCTCAGCGGTCTGGTGGGACAAAACTTAATCCGTGGCTTTACCGCGGTTAGTCTCTGGAGGGCTGCTTCAAAATAATCTGCAGGTCTTCCATTGTTTGTTTAATAATTATAAACTTTAAACACGACTTTACTGGAATTTTATCCTGTTTTCTATAATCTCGTCAAACAGGTTAGGAAATCATAAAATGCTCTAGGAGCAGATAAAGGTGTCCCACCATCTCCCAAACAATTTATAATCGGATGCTATTTTTCTCAGTGCATTTCAAAGCTCCCATATGATCATTCACAAAATGTGTTTTCTGATCTCCTGCCAGTAAAGTAAAGATAAATAATAAATTAAACTTATATAGCGCTTTTAGAGAACTCAAAGACGCAAAGAGATATCGATAAAGGCCCTGTTTTTATTCATAACTTCTGCCTATGACAACTCCTTGTGGTAGTATCAAAAAAATAAATGCGTCTTACAGCAAAGCACACCATGCCATGCCAGGCTGCATGTGTCTCCTTGAGGTATCATAGCTTGTAATCGACACAAAGTCACATTAGACCAAAGGGGGAGTACACAAGATTTAAAAATATTATCCAGCCACAAAAAACAAGCCCAGTGTTGCCAACTCTTTTCCAATATAAGTAGCTAGCTCCAAAAGTTCCTAAATGTAGCGAGAAAGTTGCGAAGTCGGCAACACTTACAGTACGTCCCTTCATGCCTCCCTCCAAAGCCACTCCCCCAACATTTGCATTACAACATAAACATATCACAATGAACGTGAACATGGCTATTTTTAGAAACTCACAGCCGTCAAGCTCGCAGCTTGCGGAAGAATCCAGTGACGAGCAATGAGTGCACGGGCAGAGTGCGCACAGGCAGGCAGGTAGCGGCCCGAATGAAATGATTGGACGTGTTTATTACAGTCCTGTGACAGTCACAGATATCTGATTTGTTTTCTTTTTTTTTTGTCAGAGTGTTTGATTTTTTGATTGCTGTCGGGATTAAATGAGAATTTCAAAAAATATCACAAATGTTTCTAAAATCTTTACCAACCCTGCCTCTAACACAGGCTTCTTTATTTCTTGTGTAAATTGTGACCTAAAACCATTTCACTCTCATTTCACCAGAGCAAGCCGTGCTGCTCTTTTCTCCAACATATTGGTTTGCATCAGGTTCAGTCTGTGACATGTTGTGGCTTCTGCAAAGAATTAAAAAGCCAAAGGAAACTGAAATATGAATAAAGATTGATCCCATTAATTCATTCCTAAGACTGATAGGTAACTCAGCTCTGCTAATCAAGTTATAGTGTGCTTCCTCTGACTTCAATACAAGTACAATAAACTAATAAAGGTGATTGAAGGCATTGCTTTTCTCTGCTTATAATCATGCAGTGGATGTAAAATGCGTTGACTTTAAATCATTGGCATTAGTCATTTTATGCTTTCATTTTATGTGACCAGGTCATTGTAAGGCTAACACAGATTAACTGTCATATTCACCAGTCACCAATCAATATTTAGTCGCTGACGCATTAGCTGCATCTATTTGGAGTGTGGAAAGAAGGAAACACAGATTCATGAGTTAGGGTAGAAAATCAAATATAGATCTTTCAACAGTACTAAATGTAGAGTCATGATGCTGCCAAAAACTGGAAATGTGGAACAGTGATTCTGATTGTGAAAAATAAAAACAGTAGAGCTAAACTCAAATAGTGAATGTACCAGAAATATTTAAAAAATACTTTTTTTCAAGTTTGTATTTTACCATAATCATCAGTTTTTTTTCAGTTTTAGTGTTCATACTGTACTTTAAACAGGCATAATCTCCAAGAGGCACTCCATGAAGTCTTTACAGGTGCTGAGTGTCAATTATATGTTGTCATATGAAAGAGACAGCAGCAACAGACAACACATCAAAGAGCCATACTGTCGCTCAGTATTTAGGCGACACACATACCCTCACTGAACAAAGCCAGCGTAGTTTTCCTCTCAGCTTGTTGTCAAACTAGCAAAGCATGTAAACAAGGAGCATGCTCAGTGATATCTCCCTGTCATGGAGCTGCTCCGCCCATGGAAAATACAGTTGCAGAGTTGTTTATGTTATTTACGCTGGTTATATTCATTATATCACCCAGAACGGTGGTATGTTTTGCATACAGAAAACACTTCTAAGGGATTGTGTTGATTTAATAGCATTAAATATCAAAAGTGTTATACTATAAACTTTCTCTGCATCATTTTTGTGGCATCATTAGTGTAAGAAAAATATAAAGTAATGATGAATTTCTCATTTTAAGTCAGGGCCAGCCATAAAAACGCAATAGTGACTGAGTGACTGACTGAGTGATGAAGTTACAGTCGGCTGAGTGTTGGAGTTTCCTCATTGGACGTTGCTCTTTCAAAATGAAAAGGCGGGAACAGTCCATTATGCAATTGAGCCCGTCAAGCACGATGCGTCTGGCTCACGAAACATGGACCAAGCTGTGAAACTAAGCGATCTAGTTCTAAAATGAAAGAGATTCAGCAGTGGCATAGCCTATTTCTCGCTTAAAATGTTTCCAGAAGTAGATTTCGGTGGATTATTTAGACGGAATAACAGAAAGTTTACGAGCAGGCTGCCATGTTGTTTCCTGTTTGAAAAACGGCAGGCAGAAAACCAGGGACCAATCAGATACATTCCACGTCACCGCTTGAATGGCCAGTTGAGTGGAGCAGCGGGTCCCCTAGTGTCCTCGCCAGACCTGATGGACATGTACCGCTCGATTTAACATTATAGACATGACCATTGACTATTTGTATAACAATTTAGCCACAAATTCACAGACCATACACGTTCCAGCCATATACACGGTTTTGACCGAGTCTTGTTTTATCTTCAACGCACAGACTCCAATATCTCCATGACATATAAACTGATCTAAGTCATGCACTGTTTAGACATAATTATAAGACATTTTGTCACCATGTGGATAAACGCCACCATTGGCAAAGGAATAATCAGCCATCGCCAGAAATTTATGCCGTGCGTCATCAACTTATATTGTTGGATTTAGTTTTTGTTTGCAGATATTTTTCTCCAGTTGGAACTGGCAGATGGTGAAAGTTATTCTCTCCATTTTCATAACTCTTAATCATTGGGCAGACTTGTATTTGTGGGCACTGAGTGGCAATTCTCTTTGCATTATGTTCCATCATTTCCAATACAACAGAATTATACTCAGATTAATTCACATCAACATTGGAAGGGCAATGGCTGCAATAACAAACTGTTGTTGATGCTCGCTGGAAACATAAATTTACTAAGTTTTCAAAATGTATTTGATAATAACTATTGTAAAAAAAGGGCCACTTGTTTTTGGAGAGAAGGACAGACTGTATGTGACATTGGAGCTACCAGTTCACATATTTTGGTTAATGATATGCCCTTAAATCCTTAAGTCAAGGTCACACGGGGTGGTTTTGAACACAGTCTAAGCCAGCCTTGACCATTTCTGTACTCTGGGTTTGCCCAAGACTTGACGCTCTGGTCCTCCCTCTGACTCCAGAGCAGTCATGCAGAGCCCAGTAAGATATTTTTTCTCATGTGTCTCATTTCACTTGGGCCCGCCTGGCATATGTGGTGTGAAATAGTCCAAGATTTTCCACCACAGAAATCTGAGAGTTATCCCAGCGACGGGCAATGAACCAGAAGAGAAATCATTATTAACTCCCACTCAAAAATAAATCTCAGTAGAATTTTCTTCTACTCCTCCACCCTTCAAAAAAATGTATTAATAAAATTACATCTCAAGGAACTCCGCAATGTGCCAGTACACATCAGTAGACAGACTCACTTTTTGTCGATGTTATTCTTGTCAATATTGGAAACCATGTAATTTCCGAGCAGTGGGCAGGAAACCAGAGAGCACATATATTATAACTGATTTTATAGGTACCTGCTCAGGATGGATCTAGTCGTGTGTGACAGAAATTGATCTTAGAGTGTGAATGTGTATTGACCACTCCCGCACCACTCACCGCATCAAAATTGAATTGACTGAGCAGTGACCAAAAGTAAAAGAAGTCAATTTGATCTATCAGATGGCAGAAATACCTGTCGAAGTTAATAAAACAGTCATAAAACTAAAAAATCAAAGGGTTAAAAATGCCCTTGATAATTAGGAACCCTTTATTCGTTTCTCAGCATCTCCACATAAAAGTTGTTGATTTGTCACAGATTCACACATGAATGAGACCCCAAGAGACTCTGCAGGTAGTTTGTTGAAGTCTTTCCAAATCCCTCTGGGTGAGGAAAAAAAAAAGAGGAGAGTTTTCCATTAGAAAATAACCGAGCATGCTGCCTGGAGCAAAAAGAAAAAGCACCACGGAGCCAGCAGTAAACAACCATGCCAATACAACCCACTGAGTCAGTCAATGGATAGATGGATAGATGGATAGATGGTGGGGCAATTTGATTGTTTATGTAAGGGATAATGCCCGACGAGGTGTCCATTATCAGGAATAAATGGACAACTTGGAGGCCAGAACCAGGAGGAGGGTTGCCTCAGCGAAGTCCATTAATTCCTGATTATGGACACCTCAAAGGGCATTATCCCACTTAAGCCATGGTCACTTACCAAAGGAAAAAGATATTGAGGCCATTAACTTATATTTTCATGCATTTTTGCAACCAAATCAAAAAATGTTCACAATCTATTCGCTCCGTTTCCCTGGTAATCCCGAGGGTTTGCTAATACCTGGAAAAATCATTACCATCCCATAAGGTTCTTACGCAATGGAAATGTTGTCACTGCTCCAGTAAATAGGACAAACCTTAGATTCGACTTAGCAACGGGAGATCTTTCCAGTCCGCTCAGCTACGAGCCAGAAAGCAAACGTCATGCTAGCAAGATTCAACGTCAATAATATTGCGTACAATTGAAAAACAGTAAATATAATTTGACAGTATGTTTAACAACAAGACTAGCTAGCTATCCAGCCATGTAGTTTCACCAAAAAATGAGAAGTCATGTGTAACGTTACTGTCGGTCACAGCCTGAAGTAGAGGGTTGAATAGTGAGACGATCGCTTATGTGATACAAATTAAGTTCAGAGGGGTAATATAACCAAAGAGTGTAACTTACTTATTGCAGCTTGTGTGTTCCAGACGCAAATAATTACAAAGATGACAGTTTTAAAACTATTTAAATACTTGTTTATGAACATATCGGTTGTGGCGGTTGCTTGCGATCCCCTGCGGTTGGCTTGTCAATATCACGGTATTGCAATTCTGCGAATATGTGACAGTTTTAGTCAAACTACTTAGCAGGTGTTTATTATCAGGAATTAATGGAATGGAAAAGTGGTCCTTGTTAAGAGAGAAATGTAAATAACATCAACATGTAAATCCGCCTCATGATTTGGAAAATCTGCAACCAAGAATGGAAAAAGTTGAAATATGAATACTTTTAAAACTAGCAATCCCTCGTTCTGTCTCAGTGTGCACCATTGGGAGCGTTGTATTCAAAGGCTTTTTTTTTTAGTTGCAGTACCAAACACATTTTTTTATGCAAATCACATATTTCTAAAAATCTATTGAAATGTTTGTTGATAATCCAAATCTGGCAGTCAGTGGACAGACAGAAACGGAACAATTCCCCTGAGTGCAATCTGAATAAAATAAAAGTCAGAAGTGGAATTTAAAACGAGGGTTTTAAATCAACAAGCACCACTTTAACTGTAATTCTTTGGACTTAAAACTTCACCTTCAACCCCACTATTAGCCCACATGAATGTGATACTGAACCAAATCAACAGAGGCACAAACATGATCATCTATTTTCTTGCCTATTTTATAACAACTTAATGTGTCTTCTGTGCACTCCTTTTACAAAATAAGCAACTGTTGTCATAGAGATTTGGGAATCTTAAAATGGATCCACAAACAGAATCATGAGGCTTTGTGCTTTCAACAATGTGAAGTTTGTCATGATTGACAAGCTCCAGCCTTCTGAAACTGACAAAGTATCAAATACAAGACAAATATAAGAAGTAGAAAGAGTGGTAGTATAGATGGTATGAGCTACAGGCTGAACATCAGCCTGTGCACTATAATATGTGGCTTTCATTGCCCTCCAAATGATTTATGGTTGGAACAGATTAATCTGTAAGATACTGTTCATCAATAGCCCATCGTTTTTAAAAAGTGTCCCCGTATGTGACACAATTTCAGAAGTTATTTAAGCATGTAGCAGTAACAATTCCTCGTAGCAATTCATATGGCTGACTCATGCTCACAATACATCAAATATTCATTAAGCTATATGAAAAATAGGTTGTCAGAACTCAGCTGAGGATATCATTTAGGTCTTTGAGTCTTTTATAGAATGAGTAACAGAATAGCTGCCAATTTCCCCTCCACTCTCTGTATTCCACTGGGCTTTTTCTGTGGTAGCATTAGAGCAGTACTCTGCTAAACATAGGCAGCTGAAGACTTCACAGGACTCGGGTTGGCCCCCCGCAGTGACCTCCAGCCAGCTCCTGATGGAAATCTAACCAAGCATCACGCCCAATTTGAGCCTCCAGAGTAAACAAACAGGAGTGCTCTTCAAAGGTACAGCCGCTAACAGACAGAAGAGTGGGGTCTGTCTGTAGCTCTATTCACTGACGACGCTGTAAAAGCACAGGTCTAGATTACAACATACACAACCTAAAAAAAGAAGATAATATAATATATCTTTTGTCCATGATGCTCAAATGCTGTAAACTGTTATCAGATTTTGGGGTTGGATTATTGGGAGGTCTTGGGGCTGAGTTTGGCAAGGCGTGATTTGTGAGTTGACAGGTACTCAGAGAGTCGTTTCAGTGGACGTAGATGACAGAGCCAGCTTGCCCCAATAGCACCATATTGCAGCCCATGAACGACTACAGTGCTCTCCCTCAATACTGGACCAATTTCAGAATTTTTTGTCACTAATAGTCAGTTGGAAACATGAGAAAATAGGGTCCGGATTGAAAAATACCAAAGTTGCCCTTTAATTTTAGCACCCTAATGCGGCCAATAACTGATATTTTTAACCCCAATGCTAAGGTGCATCATTCCTCCAATTTAGGTCAAAATCTGTCTGAGATACTATATAGTATAGTTGCCTGAGTCAGTCTCTGAATTATTTGGCTTCACTAAATCTTACTATGGCAATCCAACTAGGGGCTTGCTCAGCCCACATGCTGGTTATAATTTGGCTCTGTTAACCTTGAATTTTCCACTTAAGCCTATCAGAGTGTGCAGATGGAAAAGGTGCAGAGAAAACAAATAGCCAACCACACGCAACATCAGATCAGGAACAGAGTGTGAGATAGCGATATTCACCTAGTTAAGACATACATGTATTTACTATACACCAGCACAGAAGTGAAATATGAAAAGAAATGAATATGCTACAAAATGCCACAATTATAATGTACCACAAGTAATAGGCCATACATTTTAACATCTTATTGAGTCTACAGTGAGTACAGAAAATAAATGGATTAGTGACTTCTGCTTGTTTGTCACATGATGTGTAAATATTTTCAGTTCTGTTTGTATGTCATCATCAGCCTTCTGGGTTTGAACTACTGAAAAAATAGCATATTAATGTATGTTAATCATGTAACACTTGGAAGTCCCAGATTTCCCACCATCACACATAGTTCTGTCTGAAACACATGAATCGTTTGATCAGATCAAATCACCACCAGAATCCCATCAACTGATTGTAGGCTAAGGGTCTTTCCACCAGATTTTAGTCCAATCTGTTGTCAACTTTCTTCTGATATTCTGTAAACAGACAATAAACTAAAAACGTTGTCCAATTTTGTTGGCAAAGGTGTTTGTGTTAACCTCATGTAGACTTAAATACAACAGATACGTGTTTAAATACACTGCATATGCACATCTTTTTGATGAGGTTGGGTTGCAGTGAATGGTTGCACATTATGCTTGGCAGAGACAAGGCCCCTGGATATTATTACAACTTAATTCATTGTTAATTGGCAATACCAGGTTTGAGTATCAATCTTAATACTTTTAATTCACCCCTCTTTAAGCGGGCAAGTGCTCTCTCCTCTGTACTCACCTGTCCTCTAAATCACTCCGCTCAGTCAAGCGGGTGAGCTTAATATCCTGCCCTGTCAATAGCCACTGAGAGGAGGCAGACTTTATGTTCCTTCGGTCTCATGACAGCCACTCTGAAATGCTGGCCTGAGGGCAGGAGCTCAAACTCATTCAGCGAGGGCTGGTCAGGACAGTCTTGAAAGGTATTGGCTTTCCTCAGTGCTGGCCTGTTACACTGTAATTGTGAGAGCTATACCTGACTTACCCCAATGATCCTATTTGTCAATTTTACAAGCCTTTCTTACCGAACAAGTTAAAGTTTCCACACCAGGCTACAACACGCAATGTTAAAACAGACTTAAGGAAGCAAAGGTTCTGTACAACAGTCAGCTTTGACACTTCAGATAAGGCTTCATGTTCCATGTCGCTCGGTAGTGGTTCAGCAGTGGCGCAACAGCAATCTTTGAACCATAACCAAGTAGTTTCAGTTACCTAAACATAATCATGCCTGAACTACAGGGTGGCACGTCAGAAAACACTCGTGAGTCATGCCGTTATGGAAGGCACTGATAAATGACCTGTTTTATCATTTATGTATGAGGACTTCTTGCCCTGATTTTGTTGAAGTGCTCAGTAGTGCTCCCAGAGTCACACATTTTTCTCACAGCTCACTGGTGATGTTTTGAAACTGAATCGCAAACTGTGCTGAAACAATGAAACAGCAACATATAACTTAGCTGGTAATATTTTCCTGTAGTTTTCTTATTGTCAAGAATTTCCAATAGCAGCAATGAATTGATCTTATTAAAGCTGCAGTCGGTAATATGATAAAAAAAAGTTATTTTCATAAAACTGTCTCTATAACCTGAGAGTAGTGCATGAGACAGGTAATCTGAAAACAAATTCCTCTGTATCCTCCCAGTGCTCCTAATGGCATTTGCAAGATTTCGCAACGCTAAAGGAAAACAACCAATCAGAGCCGAGGAGTCTCTAACGCAGCTGTCAATCACTGCTCGCAGAACTCTCAAACTCCGATCAAACTGCCAAATTAGGGAGCGCTGTTCAAATATGAATCAATATTCTGTGACTGCTATGCCTACTTCTCGCCTCAAATGATTTTAGAAACGTATTTTAATGTATTGTTTAGCAGTAAAATGAGAACGTTTGCTCCGGCCTGAGGGCGGTACTTGGTTTTGACTCTGGGGCCCAATTCACAAACTTTTCTCATCTAAGAGCTAAACAGTACAGCATGTTCCTGAAAAGATTTGAGGTCAGAAATAGGCATTACAGTAACAGAATATTGATGCATATTTGATCAGCGCTGCCTAGTTTGACTGTGATCGGAGTTCACGGGTTTTGCAAGCAGTGATTGACAGCTGCACAGATACTCGGCTCTGATTGGTTGTTTTTGTTTGAGCGCGTTGGAAACTTGCACTTGTCTCATGCACTACTGGCAGGATATTGTGACACTATTATAAAAATAACTTTTTATCATATTTGCTCAAAGTTACCGACTGCAGCTTTAACAAGTGTTGTCTGTGTAGCCTTTGTGCCATAGACTTCCATTGTTATTGTTGCACTAGCTGATATGTTCCTTCTTTATGATGAACCTGGGCAATGCAGATTAGTTTGAGTTGATCCCATAGTGCCCATCTGTTTTCATTCATTTATCCTTTTTTTTCAAAATGAAAGTATAGACCATATTTGTGATTTTAAAGATTTCCATCTTTAGTAGGAACCAGTCGGCGTGTGGCTGAGTGTCAGAGACAGACGGGGACATCAGAGAGTATTAAGAGATGGACTACAGCACTGTTGGTTTTGGTCTTTTCATGGATTTTGATGACAATACCACAGATGTAGAATATGTCCTCAGCCTTTTTCATCATCTCTGTTAATCAAAAAGGCTCACATTGTGACAAGAATTGAATTCAGTTTTAAATTAGGACTGTCAATCAATTAAAATGTTTAATCCCGATTAATCTCATGGTTGTCCATAGTTAATGACGATTAATCGCAAATTAATCACACATGGGGCGGCTGTGTTTCAGAGGGTAGAGCAGGTTGTCCACCAATCGGAAGGTCGGTGGTTCGATCCCTGGGTGCTCCTGGTCACATGTCGATGTGTCCTTGAGCAAGACACCTAAATTGCTCCCGAAGGCTGTGCCATCGGTGTGTGAATAAGTATCTAGATTAGATCCTGATAGGCCTTAGCAGCCTCTGCCATCAGTGTGTGAATGGGTGAATGCTGACATGTAGTGTAAAGCACTTTGAGTGGTCGGAAGACTAGAAAAGCGCTGTATAAATGCAAGTCCATTACCATTTTGTATCTGTTCAAAATGTACCCTAAAGGGATATTTGTCAAGTATTTAATACTCTTATCAACATTTGAGTGGGCAAATATGCTTGCTTTATGCAAATGTGTGTATATATTCATTATTGGAAACTGATTAACGATACAAAACAATGACAAATATTGTCCAGAAACCTTCACAGGTACTGCATTTAGCATAAAAAAATATGCTCAGCAGAAGTGCTCAAATCATAACATGACAAACTGAAGCCCAACAGGCAACAACAGCTGTCAGTGTGCTGACTTGACTATGACTTGCCCGAAACTGCATGTGATTATCATAAAGTGGGCATGTCTGTAAAGGGGAGACTTAGTGGGTACCCAGAGAACCCATTTTCATTCACATATCTTGAGGTCAGAGATCAAGGGACCCCTTTGAAAATGGGCATGACATTTTTTCCTTGCCGAAATATAGCACAAGTTTGGAGTGTTATTTAACCTCTTTCGCAACAAGCTAGTATGACATGGTACCAATGGCTTCCTTAAGTTTTTTAGTTTCATAGGATGCCAGTGTCTTCACTGTAGCTTTAAAACTGGGCCCACTACAATTGTGTTAATGCGTTGAAGAAATTTGTGTCGTTAAAACAATTCAGCATTATTATTGTGTTAACTTTGACAGCCCTATTTTTAATATATATAAAAAAAAAGATCTTAGACTCAGAATTAATGTATTCCAACAAAAAGGTTATGGTTACAGACTATATAGCAAGTTTGAACAAATGATAAATTCAATAGGAAAACAAATAGGATGATAATAATAGGTTAGCATTAAAAAACTGTTTTTATTGTGCAGTAGTGCTTTGGGTTATTCTGATATTGTATTATATTAACTTAATAATTTGCTAAATGTCAACAGAAGCCGTGTTGGAAGGTTTTTTGGCAGTTTATATGAGTCACTTTGCCAATGATTTGAGCCCTCGCTTAAACCAGCGGGGATAGTGGAAGTTCTGCTTTTTGCCAGTATTTAGTCATCAGGCTTTGCTCCCGTAAGCCTACAGAGCTGCACAAGAGGCCAATGATCATTACGCATCAAAATTCTAGTGATCACTTATGATCTAATGATTTGCACTGTCATCCTACTACTGCTAAAGACTCAGTAGATGAGGAACAGTGTTTCTGCTGCCCTTTTGCAGGGAGCAGCTCCCGTAGGGGTAAATAGACTTTTCCTGATTGGTCCACATCCCTGCAAATGTCAGCGCACAGAGATTGAAGTCTTATTGATATCACACCACTTAACCAGTACTAACCTCTCAAACAAGACCTGGTGGACTTTTAATTACTTGAGACGAGATGGAGTCTAATGAAAATCTCAAACACATTATTTTCACCACTGACATCTACCAGTCTGACACGATCAATAAAACCATTCCTCTGTATGAACATATTAATATCACGTTGTTTTAATGAAAATTAAAAGTGGCAGCTTGGTGGGTAATCTGTTTTAGGTATTGATTCATGCCTCCACAGCAGTAAGGTCATGGTCTCTGTTTGTTTTTTTCTTGGCTTGTTTTTGACTGTTATCGCACCTGTTTGTTAAGCACAGATACTTTTTTATGTTTTCAAAAGACGTGATATGATGCTTTGACAAATAAATGAAGAAACAACAAATACAACACTGTATGCACCTGATTTCATCACCCATCAGATGTTTCTAAGTGATGCATTATAGTAAAGCAAAGTATTTGCATGCTTTTGGTGTCTTATGGAATTCATGTTTGACAGAAAGAACTAAGTTAAGCACTGAATCCAGGGTCTCAAATTAGCACCTGCTAAATGCGGGTAAATTGTCGGCAGTGGCAGGTAAAATCCGCAGGCCATCCGTCACTTTGGCAGACAGGGAAAACGCTAGAGATGGGAATAAAGAATCAGTTTCCGTTGAGAACCGGTTCCTAGTTGTCCGATTCCTTGGCATCTCATGCCTCCATGACTATCAATTCCTCTGTATTGATGCTTTCCAACAGTTACACATGCACAATGACGCAAAGGCATACGCACGCTGAATCATGTTGCAGTTTGTTTGGGACCGGAGCCACGGCGGAGAGAAAAAGCACTCAAAAGTGTGGCGCTGCTAAACCTGAGGGGACTCACCCTATTTTACCCTGATAATGCTACACTGCGAACAACAAATTTGTGTTGAAATCAGCAGGAGGAGAGTTTGTAATGTTACCTGTTAGAAGGCGATGGACAATACAGTCCTTCTTGGCTAAATAACGGAGCTAACAGCAAATGGTAACTGAGGTACAGTATGATGCCTTCATGCTCTGTTCAGTAAAAATGAGTATTGGGTAGGTAAATGTTCAAATGTAATTTTGTAAAAGTTTTTGGTGAGAAAACTTGAATAACTGTTTAACTTCCTAACACTAGCTCTAAGCAGCTTATTATACATCATTAAAATCACTAATGCCAAGATTTTTTAATCAAAGCAAATATTTAAATAAAAATACAATCACTTATTTCCTAATCATTGGAATTGTGTTTTTATGCAAATAACCACTATAGATGACAATAACAAAATACAGTACAGTACTGTGTACAGTTACAGTACCCTCCCACCCCCGAAAAGTAATTCAGAGTAACATCAGCTCTAAAATGTTATTCCTTCATTTAGCGCAGAGATTTCAGAAGTGGCAGATAAAAGAAATACTTGCCTGCCACAGTGGCTGGCAGTGAAAAAAGTTAATTTCAGACCCTGACTGAGTCTCTGAGATGTAATTAAAAAGTAATAATATATACATGAATTTATGCATTCATTAATATACTTTCACAATTTAGAAATCCTAAGGCAAATAGATGAATAAATCAGAAGTGTTGTCGCTCTCTGTCTAACTGGAGTGATTAGAATGTGTGCAAGTCAATGATTTGTTTTATGTATAAGCTATTTGTGAGCTTAGCACCTTGAAATTTCATTTCCATTTGATGTCGCACAAACACCAGAGTTGCTCCAGAGATCTTGCGTGTGTTTGTATATTTAGATGAAGGTACTGGCAGGTTCCTTTTGTGTTTGTGATTATTGGCAGTCAACACATTTGGAGAAGGGACCGTTCTTTGTTCTCTTAGTTGGAGCCATGTCATAGACACATGATGGAGCAAAGCACCCTGGGGGTTTTGCACTGAGTATTGTTAATGCTCAGAGATGATGTGAACATATTGACGTGTGCATAAACAGAAGTAGTAAAATGTGTGTGTGTGTGTGTGTGTGTGTGTGTGTGTGTGAGAGTGTTTAATATCTCTGAGCTGACATGTGTCCTCTGTGTTATGACAGATGCTATGTTGCTGGTGGCAGACAGACTGGAGGGACCCTTCAACATTGAAGCAGTGATAGAGCCGGTTGACATCAAGATCTCTGAGGCCATCATGACCATGCAGGACAACAGCATGCAAGTGTCAGCCAAGGTACTGTCTTCTGAATTAGCTTTGGTCACCATGCAATGATGGGATTTGTTTCTAAAAGTAATATATTGTATAACATATTCTAACATTTTATACATAAACTAATTTAAGCTTGATTATTTTAATTTTTAGAAGTTTTTATTTTATTAATTAGTGCAAAATGGATAACATAATGATGTGGTTGAAAACACTTCAAAAATGTGAATACAGTATGGTTGGAAGCCTTGGATAGCCTGCAGAACACAGTGATAGGCTTCAGTACAAAACCTTTGGCCTCATGCACGAAGCGATATAAGAACAAATTTCCTCTATTTTTTTGGCCACAACCACAATTGTTCTTATTTGGTTTATACCCATTGATTTCTCGAATTCACCAATGTTTTCTTATTTTTGCTCTTGTACGCGAAAACTTTACGAGTGGTCGAGAGCACTCTTACCAAGATGAGAAAAAAACATCTTGTTTTCACATTTTACAAATTGGTTGTCCAATGTAAGGAAACATAAGTTTTAAATTTGGGTAACATAAAAAAAACGCATTGATTTTAATATAATCAAATTTAGATTATTGTTGTTGTTTTAGAATAATTATAATGATTGGATTGTTAAAATTATGGGCTAAAGAAATCGTATAGGTCCATTGATCCCAATTAAAGCTTCAGTAGGCAGAATATTGTTGGCATCATTGGGCAAAAATTCCATAATAACCTTTCAGCATATTGTAATTCAAGTGTTCTGAGAGATAACTAGACTTCTGCACCTCCTCATGGCTCTGTTTGCAGGCGTTAAAAAATCTAGCCTAGGACGGGAGACTTTGGCCAATCACAGGTCATTTCAGAGAGAGAGCTTTCCTATTAGCTGTTCATTCAACGGAGGCGATTGACGGCTGATCAGAGACGGCAGGTTGCAGCTCGGCTCTGATTGGTTGTTTTTTCTCCGGTCTGTGAAATCTTGCAGATGCTGTTAGGAGCACCGGAGGACACAGAGGCACATGATTTTTTTCAGATTAACTGTCTCATGTACTACTGTCAAGATATAGTGACCGTTTTATAAATATAACTTTTTTTTAATCATATTTGCTCAGTTTCTACTCACTGCTTCTTTAAGACTACAAAAACCCTCAGATGATATTGCGTGCGTTCAGCTTCTGAATGACTTACATACTGCTCTTCAATGCTTTGGCCATCTATGTCTCCAATCCTTCCAATTCTTGGGCATGTGCCAGAGTATTTGCACACGGCACAACACCTGCCCTTATATAGCATTTAGGAGGCATTACCTATGCTAATAAACAATCGGCTACATGCGTCCAATTTACGATCAAGTTGGATTCATCAATCAGCACACCTGGGTAAGAGCAGATTTGGATGGTTAAGAACATTTGGTGCATCTGGGGTTGACTTCTCTTATTTTTTCTCTTGACAGAAAATTAAGAGAAAATATAAGAGAAATTGAAGAGAATGTTGCTGCATGAGGCTCCCTGTCTCCTAAAAAAAAACATTTATTTACCACTAATTAACAAAAGAAAAGGTTTTGAAAACATGTTAAGACCACACATCACACTAAGCTTTTTATCAACATAATGAGGAAACGTTTTTCATGAATGTATAATTTTTCATGAATGTATCTTCTGTCACAAAATGGTCATACTGAACATACATCGCAAAACGTATCACTCACACACACATTTCGTTTGTTTCTCTACAATATCCACTCATGGCAACTCTGTGTCAAAGCCTGAGACAGGATGTGTTTACTTTTACAATATTTAAACAAAACCACGATCTATCCATAACCTTAATCTATAGGAGTCTAGCCACACCTGGGGTGCAGGACGGGGACTCTGTTTTAATCATTTAGTAGTATATAAAGGTGATTTTAGGAGACAGTTTAACATGCAAGAGAAGTGACTAATTTCCTCTTTAGCCCCTTTCGACTTCAAATTGCTAATCAGTCTTTGGAATAGTTTTAAATTCCACATAGCACATCCAGGATATTATCACACACAGAATAGTTTGTCATTGTCTTTCTTGTCAAAAGGCAGTTTTTCAGTTCAACTTTTTATTCAGACCCTTTGGTGTATTGTGGCCTATCTTCATGCCAGAGTTACAAAGGTCAGTGTGAATGAGATGTCACATTCTTTTCCATTTCAAAAGGGCTGCAATTTACAACTTTACCCATTGTCTATGCACTTGATGCTCCATCCCTGCAAGGTTGTGCTTGGCTGACAGATTGCTCTAAGAGATTACAATCTTTCCCCCACAGTCACATTTTAACCATAGGTACCTTCATTCCGGCTGTGTGGACCTGTTGGAAATCGGTTTGCTTCTGTGATGTACAGGATAGCGGGATTGTAATCATGGTGAAGAATTGATAAATATTATAGAAAAGACAGCCTCTTGTCATGACAGCCATGCAGCACATTAAAGTGCTCCATCACATCCTGAGCCAGGGGCCGGCAGACAGGCAGCCAGACAGGAATGCTAATGAGCTGTGTGGTTTGGAAGAGTGTTGTTTGGGTCCTAAGAGCCTGTAGAGACCAAGCCGTCTGAAAACAATCTATTTTCACAATGAGCCTCTATGAACCACACATTGATTAGCGTAAGGTTCAAGTAATAATAGATCTGCACTTCTATTTTTGTCTCCCTATTAACAACACAACTTTAGTTTTTATTTTGGGAGAGCTGAATATCTTTTTCTTGGTAAAATCCAGTGTTTGTCCAAGAGTGTCTTCTGATATACAATTATTTTCTGAGTATCACTCAGCAGTCTAACACATAATATTTAATAAAATATAGAAATTCTATATTTTCCGAAGCCAAAGTTGTCATGGTTGTAGATCAGAATGACAGTATAATAACATAACATAACATAACATAACATAACTAAACATAACATAACATAGGATCATCCTATATTAGTCCCACAGCGGGGAAGTCTGCAGAGTTACAGCAGCAAAGGAACAGTAAAAAAAAAGAAAAATATGATATTAATAATATTAAGTGAATTGATGTTTTTTTGGTGTGTGCAATCTATTGGGAGCAAAACATAAGAAGATATGTTATTGGCCACATTAAATACTAATTGATAGTGTTTCATACTCTCATTATCAGTTTTATACAATTACTAAAAGCTCATTTATGTTGTATTTTTGGGGTAAATTGGTTGCAGTCTGGACCAAAAAGGATTTTGACTTAGAAATCCTGGTGAAATGGAAGATTTTTCATTATTATTATTATTATTTATTTTTTTCAGCCACTTTGTTGTGCTGTAACAATGGCTTTCAATTGCATGTGAGAAACAGCATGTTAATTTGTTTTTTTTGCCACCAATATAACACTTCCTGTAAAGAAGATTCAGGCACTGATAGACAGTATTGTTTCCAGGCTGGCTCTATAAAGTTTTCTTTTATTCTCAAATCACAGACCAGGAATTGTGCTGTGAGCAAATTGACAGAAGCTTTAGAAAAAATGTCAAGCGGTGTAAGCAAACTAAAACTTCTGTGGGATCGAAATGGATGTGTGTTCTACAAAGAAATGTACTTAGCCCTGGGTCTGTTCACGCAGCTTCGGACTGCTGATAACCTCGTTTCTGACTATTCAGCCTGTAATGAGAAGCTCACATCTCACAATGATGAAGAAATATTGTGTTAATGTGGCAAAACCAGGCGATTTCCTCATGAGATACTGTAATTGCTAAACACCAGTCTGTATCCTCTTTCTCTTTCCCCTCGTGCTTGCCCTCTCTCTCTGTGGTAACTCTATCTCCATCTGTTCATTCTAGGTTTTTCAAGGGTGTGGCCAGCCGAAGCCATCAGGGATCGGCAGATCTGCACGTGGCATCTCAGATGTGTTCAGTGCTCGCTTCAGACCCTACACCCCCGAAGAGAGGCCGACCACAGCGGCTGGAACAAGCCTGGATAGACTGGTATGTACAGAGACGACATAAACAATATTGTAAACTGCGATCGGACAGTCTATGAAGCAGTGATTCTCAAAGTGGGGTCTGTGGCACTCAGGGGGTCCGTGAAAAGTTTTTAGATTCATTCATTTAAATTATCATGATATCATTATTTTTTTTTTCAATGAAAAATATTTCATTTTTTAAATCTACAGTATAATCTGCCCAGTTGTGAGGACACAGAATACATTTATCTTGTATTGTTCTTTCACATTGAAGTGTAAAAAATAGCCTACGTCAAATTATTCAAGGGACATACATGAGGGGGTCCTTAGCTGAAAAAAGATTGAGAACCTCTGGTATAAAGAAATCAATGAATTGTTAAATAAAATAGAAAAAAAATAACTTGAATCAAACTTTAAAGGCCATTTTGGTTTGTATTTATAGTGTTAAATGGAAAAAAAGAATAATGGTAAATGATCCAAATGAACAGGATATAAAATAGGCATTTATTCTTAGAGAGAGATAACTGTAAAGTAGAAAGTAATCTAGGGTCAGATCATTCAGAAAACCAATACATTCCTAAAATAAATCTCTAATTGTTGGGCTTTCACTTTGAAGCCTACTTAAGTCTGAAGCAACCAATTCATGATGGTTTTATTGAAAGAGTCTATATTCTACCAGAAAATGAGGCTGAACATTTCCTTTCTCGCTCTGTATTTTATCAGATCAACTGATTTTCAGAAGTGTGTTCTTGAAATATACTTGGTGTAGGGCGGCAGACTGAGCTTAAGGCCAATTTACCAGGGTTCAAGTCCAAAGGCCAGAAAAAAATCATTGTAAATCCATGTTCATGTACACCTGCCAGTTCTGTGTGTCTTCCACAGAGTTGAGCTATTTTCGTTTCTTACACTCTCAGTGCCAGAGGTTGTAGAAAGTACATGCTTTGCACTAACCTTGTTGGATGTAATGTTTCAGATAGATTCCTCAGATTGTGTTTTGCTGCAGGAAAAGAGCCATTAGAACAGATTGTCAAATGAACTTAATCACTAAAAATGTGACCTGTGCCATATCCCAGAATTTACTGCTCTGAGAATCAGTCTAGAGGAGGCAAAAACAGTTTCAAAATCCACCCACCAAACTTCAGGATGATGACAAATCCTAATTAATGCTATAAAAAGATCCATTTCACCACCCCATGCCACTGAAATACGATGGGTAGGAGGCTGTCTGTGTCAGGCTCCAGTATATAGCAACACAGAGGCCATCAAGTTGACAAGGTGTTAAATGCCTACAAGTCGCCAAGTCATCTTTTCCCCTTCTGCTACAAAATGTATGTTGCTGTGATGTCTCTAGGTGTTAACAAGGACCTAAGAGATATCACATTTTATTAATTTAAAAGGAGTACATTATGCCATAAGCATGTTATTTTTTCCATGTCAGTCTGTATTATTGCCGTACATGTAAATGTCAAGCATGGACTGATAATTAAAGCAAACATCTGTGGTATAAGCAACAATAATGAGTTACACACAGTGTGGCATTTTAACCGTATGATACGCTGTTAGTCCTTTTAATAATAACACACCATGGTGTCTTGAAAACCCTTAATAGATTTGTCCCTTTAACAAATGTGTTGTGTTAGTGTTGTGAATAAATTACACTGAAAGACATTCAGTGGAATAACAACATGTCAGGCCATGGACTGGATATTATTAAACCATATTTTTTATGTCACCACCAATTTGTCCTTTGACGAATCCATTTCACAAATGCTTCATTATGTAATCCTCTGTCCAATTGGCAAATCCATTTATTAAATACATTATTGTCCTTTTAAATAAAAGGCACAGTTGATAATCTTCTGCTGTACAAGTTGTTTGACAGGATTAAAATGGAAAATGTGCAGGAGCAGAGAAGCAGATTAAAAGCTGCAGAGCGTCGGTCTCTGTAAGTAGTCTATGCTCTCCAAATTCTAGCTGTAACAGTAAGATATAAACACGTTAAGTGCACTGCAATGGTTGTGTGAAACCAGATCCTTTAAAATGTTATTCTTTAATTCAACATCTCTTTATAAACAGGGCTAGTTTGCAGAGGCGATTCTAGGATCAGACCTTTAGGGTGGCTCAGCCGCCAATGAGAATGTGTTAATGTTTCGATATTGGGGGGAAGAGGGGACACTTATTAAGCGGGGAGTCTGGGGGTTAACACTTAATTTCCTGCATTTTGGGGAATTGTTATACACCAATTTAGGCCTTTTCTGCATGAAGTTATTATTTGCAAGTCAAGAGCCTCAGTTTGTTGTAAAACTGTTGAAGTTTTCAGTTTTTACGTGTAAAAATACGTAATTAGAAAGACTACACACCTAAAAGTTGCGTAAGAGAAGTCTCTCTAACTGAAGTTACGATGCCGGGTCTCGCTCGTTCTTTCGCTTCCTGGCTGATAAAAAGACCAGGAGTCGCAGGATAAAAAACATGTTTCATTTATGCGTGGTCATAACTAAGTTGGCTAGCTAGATAGTGTTGTTGACGTATATTGTGCGACACGATGGATGTAGTTCACTGAGCAGTTTCACTCAAAACTAAATGATACTACGACAAACCTACGACAAAATGATCTTTTAAATTGACAAACAACATATCTGTGATTCATGGCGCAATTCAAACGGGATAAAAAAAATATTTGTCTTTCACCATTTTTTTTCCGAAATAAGGTCCCATGGGTCCACCGGAAGGGGAGCAACTTTTCCTCTCTTTTCAAAATATTAATACAAATAAAATGGAATATAATGGTGTAAGGCGTTCAGTCATTCTGTATGGCTTTTTAGGTCATTTTATACAGTGACGTGAAGTTTCAAAAATGGTCTCACTATGTGTAATACCGACTATGGGGACTAACATCATTCCACATGAATACAATTGGGCTCATTGGATACACAAGTCTCAGCTTTCCAGTCATACCTAATTTATGTAATTCCAAGACTGTTTAGAGATACAGTATGCAGAAATATTCAAACACATCGTTTTTAGTATAGGCGAAAATAACACATTTATACTACATTAAAAAAAGTTTTTTTGCCCAAAACTGCATGTGATTATCATAAAGTGGGCATATCTGTAAAGGGGAGACTCGTGGGTACCCAGAGAACCCATTTTCATTCACATACTGTATCTTGAGGTCAAGGGACCCCTTTGAAAATCACCATGCCAGTTTTCCCTCGCCAAAATTTAGCCCAACTTTGGAGCGTTATTTATCCTCCTTCTCGACAAGCTAGCATGAAATGGTACCAATGAATTACTTACGTTTTTTCTAGTTTCATATGATACCAGTATTTTCACTCCAGCGTTAAGTCTGAGTTTGCTACAGCCTCTTAAAAAACAGTAATGTTGGAGGTCTCAGAGGGTTTGATTATTTTTTAATGAATTTGGATGATGAAGTTTTTAGATGAAATTAAAATGTCTCAAAGAGTCTCAAAGAGTCTCAAATCACCCCTGCTTGTTTGAAGAAAAAAAAAATTAACCAAACCTTCTTTGCTTCATAACATACAAATTAAAAAAAAGTGTGAAAGGAAAAGAATACTAAAAGGCTAAAGCACATTTAGAGAGAATCCACAGGTTGCACCTTCTTTAATAATGAATCTTTACATGCTCTCAGGCCAACTTCTTGTAAAAAAAATGGGGAAAAAAAGTTTTCTAAGAAAAGTAAAAGTTGCTCAGAGTAACTTCTTAATCACACCTCACTCCTCTTACTCTGTATCTGTTTCGCTAAGCAGAGCTGATTGTATTTAATGAGTAACTACTGTTATTATTAGTCTAATTCTCCATGTAACGCTGCTGTTTGTATGCTGGTCCCAATTTTTTGCATTGATCAAATTTGATGGCAGCAGATTTTTAAACAGATTTCACAGCAGAAAATTCATTGTAGATAAAAAGGTTTGAGGTACTAAATCTCATAGTGAGATGAGGCTGGTGGATGGAGCGCCATTAATCATTTAACTTGTTGCTTCACTAACTAATAGACATCCTTTTGCTGCTATTCTCTCTCTCTCTGTCTCTCGATTTCTCCGATGTCCAATTAAATCTCTTTCTTCTTCATTTCTCTGCTGCTGCTCCCAGAGGGTTGTGTGGAGGACAATGCAACACAGCGTAAGCCTTCCATTCCTCCTCTTTCACCAAGTCATCTGTCTTGTGGTGTTTTAATCAACCGCTTCTTTACATTATTCAAAGTTGATATTGATTGCTTGTTTGTGACATGGCTGTTTATTTACTTTGGCTGAATTATTTTTGGGTGTTTTTTAGTCTGGAACTGAAGTTGCTGAGGTCAATATTTATAATTTCTCCATTTCTTGTTTTGTCTAATATAATTTAGCTTTTGCAGCATGGTGGTTCTGTGGTTTGGACTGGTATTGCCTTAAAGTGAGAAAGTTGAGTTCCTCCTGTTTGAACTTAGCGTTTCCTCTTTGGGTTTCCTTCAGGTTTTTCCCACCATCCAAAGACATGCAGCTTAGGTTGATTGGAGAATTTAAATAATTTGCCCATAGGTGCGATTGGCATATGTTAGCGTGTTAACCCTGTGGTGACCTGAAAGAATCCTGAGTGTTTCCGTGCTTTTTTCCCCAGTGCATGCTGGGATAAGCTTATGCACCAGCTGTGATGTAGAGAAAGAAACAGAGTATGTTTTTGCATGTTGTTGTGTATGAATGTTTATTAATTGATTCTCATTAATAAGGAGAACCTGAAGGATTTTGTTGCGCAGGATTTCTGACTATTATAATCATAGCTTTTAATCTTTTAATAATCTTTTATGACATCTTGAATATGTCAAATGCTTCTATGAAGGCTTTTGCAGCACTCAGTTGATCTGTCAAACAATTTGTCAGTAATCATAAGTGCAAGATAAACTGTTTAAGACTATGATAACACGCATTGAAATACATTGTTGTAAACCTAACTAAGTAGTTTTGTTGCCTAAACCTAACCAAGTCAATCTTTTTCTCAACCTAAGTAGTTTTCTTTTTAAATGACTAGAGTGGAAATTGATAGGTGCGTCACATGTTGCTAGACATTCGTAGGAAAATGCATGAAAAAGAAGTTGTTGAAAGTCGTGCTGAGCTTTACCAAAGAAAAAGGGATTTGTGTCTATGTACACAAATCAAATAGATTACATTCTGTGACTATTTCACAAACTGCCGTGAGACTGTGTTGGCAGTACATGTGGTGATTATAGTAGTAGTTATTTGCTTCTTCCTAAAGTCTTCAAACCTTGGACACAGAAGGCAGGATTTATGTGCATGAAATCTCTGGGCAACATTTCTGTGTTACACTCCCAATAATTGGGGTCCGATCTGCTAAGGCAGCAGCTTATTCCATAATCAGTGACTGAGACCAACTTCTGCACACGTTCTGAGCGCGACGGAAAGGTCAAAAGTGCAGTTCAGTGGCGGGTTTTGTCTGAGATCAGCTAGTCTGATAAAAACATTGAATGGCTTCAGGCACAGGAACAGGGAGCAAAAGGTTTAGTAAATAAGTTACCGTTGAGCACTGAGGTTTATGACTCACTGTAAAGCTCTCCGTCATCACTACTCCTTATATATTTACTCAAGTGTTTTGCTCTCAAATCCATCTTGGTCTGTTTTCGGGTGATTTGAGCTAATGCATCTCTAATATCCCAGTCTGTCATCTGCATCTCAGATCACAACTGAATTAGATACGAGTGCTTACATACTGTCTAATCCTCTTCCTTTTCCAGCTCACTGCTAAATGATTTAAAGCTGGTGGGTTTATTATAAAGAGTCGACTGTATGTAAGAGATTTGTGTACTGTAAATACACCTAGTAGTACAGGTTTAAACAGCGTAGTCAGGTTTTATGTGCGTTGATATATGATTGGCTGGGTGTGTTTTGCATCGTCTGTGATTCTTAATTTAAGTGAGATTACTGGACTATCCCCCATACAACTGAATCCTAATTAACTGCATGATACTGTATAATGTATATTAATGGTGTGGCCCTACAGTGTTTACACAGAAATCTGTCTTTCTGTGGTGCTGATTCATCACTGGGACTGAATGACCTTCTCCCTCTAATTCAAAGGAAAGCTTCTCTTGGACTCAGAGAGGGCTGATCTACTGTCCCTCTACTGTATATAGCACTGACCAGAGATTCAGTTTATTTGATAGTTTGTGTTCATATTGTGGCATACTGACATGTTTAAAAAGATCATGAAATTGAAGGCAGCCCACAGAGGCTGTGATGTTTAATTAAATAAGATAGATTTCTTTTTTCTACATCAGCTACAAACCCACTGCTAAATCTGAAAAATTAACATTATTGCACAACGTGATCTGACTGTGTTAACAACACGTTCTCATCCCAGCTCATCATATACTGACGCTTTGTCAGGATCCATCTATGTCACTTTTTGCTGTGAATTAAACAAAACCACTTAGTTAGGTTTCGGAAAAAAACAACATGATTGGGCTTAAAATTACGTTTGCACAGTGAAAATGTGACTTGACGTTGTGAGCACAGGACACGAACAAACAGCTGATTGTAATATATAACTGCGGTCTCCTGGATGGAAGCCCTGTGTTTGTTGGACCCATCCACCTCCCCTCCCGCCCACCCTGTGTGTCTCTTTTGGTCTTTAAACTACATCCCCACAGCACTTTCCCAGTGGGTTTACAGTTGCTGTGATGGGATTACATTGTAGTTAATGGAAAGCCCGGTGCATATTCTCAGTGTTCGATACCGCCACACCCTTTAGCGGCGGTATCGAACGCCGTACGGTAGTGACAAAAGCGCCGTTATTTGATTCCCTTGGAATGAGAACTGACTGTGTTATGTTGTACATGTGGCTGAGCTCATATTTGTTACATTCTTAGCCATGCTAGTGGCAGGGCTCTAGGAACTGCATTTTCAGTCGGTCCCCAGAGGACGAAGCCAACTGACTTCCCCTGGCTTTTCCTCTGGTACCATCTTTTCAGTTTTTCGGTTTATGACTCAGACTCCGCCTTAGTTGTACTTTGGGTTTAGTTCCAATGAGCAAATGTTGACATGCTAGACAGTAAACTAAGATGATGGACATAGTAAACATTATACCTGTTAACTATCGGTTTGTTAGCTGATGTTAGCATTTAGCTCAAAGCACTGCTTTGCTTAAGTAAAGCCTCACAGAGCTGCTAAAATGGCTGTGGACCCTTAGCCTCATTCTATAAAACACCACCATTGATTTGAAGACACTGATGAATATGATGCTCAAAATAATGTAAGCATGTAATAGTAAGTAACCTAACTCTTCCTTCTGTTCATCACAGTCGTTATTCACTGTTAAGAAAATGAATGTGATCATTATACAGTATAGTATTGGATGTCGTGTCTAGAAGGGAGCCTGCAGACTGTGAAATCTGATCTGAGATCTGCAAAACCTTGCAAAAACTCTCAAGAGACTCGCTGCCCGACGATCAATGCCTAACTTTAACAATCTCGCAAGAGTTTACCCAGTTTGCGGGCTCCCTTCTAGGCACTACCAGTATGGGAGCTTATCCTCCACCACATTATTCCGCGGGTGTTGAGAGGAAGTCCATACCTAACATTTATATTCTTCATTTATTTTGCCAATGATAAGCAGATGTCTGATGACACAAATCTGACAGAAGTGACATTGTTCTCTGTCAGCTTAAACTAACATTGCTGACAGGACATTACTGTCAATTTCTCCATTACACAAATGCTCGCACAAGAAATGTGATGGATGTCCTGAGGAGAATCCATTATTGATTTATTTGACAGATTTCTAAACATTTTGAGCCTCTCTAATGGGTTGTTTGTTGTTGAGCACTGTTGAAATGGGGAAGCAGTTGGGAAGAAAGTAAATCAGTCATTAGCAGTGGCCAGGCCTTTCTCCACGCTCCATTTCTCGTTGCTTTAGCGGAGCGGCAGGGCCAGGAAACGATCTGGCAACGACCATTTTTCTTAGGAAGTGTAAAATAAATGATCAGTGTTTTATTTCTTCAATCAATCACAGTAATCCAGTGTTGATGGGCACCACCTATGTATGCTTTAGTGTGCATTAGTTATTGTAGCCACGCTATACTGAGGGGACTAAAGGGTTTTATGGAGATTTAGGAAAACACATTCTGAATTTGAATGCATGGAAAGAAACCCAGAGCCGAACATCCCTCAGCTTCTGAATGGGAGTAGAAATCTCTATTCCCACATGAAAGTTTCTTCCCGCCAGAGTAATCAGTCATTGAGAAATCACTCCGCCCAGTGCAATTGCAGACACAACTGCCAATTATGACCAATGGTAACACAGCCAAATTGGTAAAATCCATGAGTCATACCATAAAATGGATCCAGTTATAGCTCTAATGAAATTCTGGCATGTAGTGCAGATCGACTCTCTACAGTTTTTCTCTTTGATAGCCACAATTTCTGTGTAGATCAGCAAGCAAAAAAAGAACAAGTGTTAAGACCAGTTAATCACACTGGCATGCTAATTCCGTATACTGGGCATGCTGAGCTAATGTTTTAGCAGCAGTAACAACCACGGGTGTGGAGTGCTGTGGGGGTTTCTAAACTCTACATTACATTGTGCTGACAAAGTTCTGGGGGAAATATACTTTGTGGTGTCAGAAGTTGACTAAATTTTTAGATAGAATGACTCTGGCTGTTAGACAATGTAAGAGTGTCACCTAAGAACTTGGTACTCATGTTACCTATGAGTAAGACAGGTTATGTGTTGTGCTACAGTTTGTAATGTTATACCTTCTACTAATTTGACTCCAAATCAATTGGTGCTCCTTTTTTTGCTCTATACTGTTCTTGTCCGCATATAAACTCTGCTGTGTACTTTGGCTGTTCTTATTATAGCTCAAGATGTTCACAGCTGTTTCAGATAGTGATGTGAACTTACTGGCTTTGGCTTGAGAGAAGTGAGAACCACAGATTGATGTTGTGCCCCGGCTCCAACAACACAACTACACTGTAACAAATTAGATGGAAGTTTTCTGTCTGTTATGGTGGTTTTAGTGGCCATAGAGTGGTGCAGGGATGACGCATTTTTTTTAGACCTGGTTCCTTCGACAATAAGCCAATGGGATTTTTTTATTGGGTTTTGGATTGTTGCATAGAATTAGCTCTGTGGCAAACAAATGTTTATGACACTTACACGTTTTGTTCAGAAAAATAATCTTCACAACACCACTTTTATGATTTTTGAAACATAAATGCAATCACTAGATGTAAAAAGCTAACGTTAGGCTATAAACAAACTACACCACAGTTGTATGAGCGTGAGTATACACAACGAGGCTGTAAAGGAGGACGTGTCGGCATGATGACGTTTAGTAGTCTCATTTAGCCACTTGTTAGCAACCGCCTTTTTGAAGACATATAAGCTTTAAAATTCTAGAATGGGATATTTACTGACGTATTTTATATGAGAATATTTAAAACAAAACATTAAAATCTCTTAAAATTGTGTTAACCACAGACCTTATTTTAGGTATCTAACTAAAAAGTAGGGCTGTCAATCGATTAAAATATTTACTTGTGATTCTTATCTGTTCAAAACGTAGCTTAAAGGGAGATTTGGCAAGTATTTAATACCCTCATAAACACGGTAGTGTGCAAATATGCTTGCTTTATGCAAATGTATGTATATATTTTTTATTGGAAAATCAGTTTACAACACAAAACCATGACAGATATTGTCCAGAAACCCTCACAGGTACTGGATTTAGCATAAAAAATATGCTCAAATTGTAACATATCAAACTCAAGCCCAACAGGCAACACCAGCTGTCAGTGTGTCAGTGTGCTGACATGACTATGACATGCCCCAAAACTGCATGTGATTATCATTGTGATTCCTGCAACACTCTATAGAGGGGAGGAAAACATGCTGTCATGGTTTTGTGCATAAAATAGTTGCAATAAAGAAATTACTGTTCAGTGTAAATTCACTTGAAAATTGTGCCGGGGATCCTACAGTCATTCCAACACTTTGCTGGGCTATTTTAAATCTTCATTTGAAGCCTATTAATGATGATCATAATGGGATGGTGTGAACTGGGTTGTTTCAGTTTTCACCTCCATGGCTTAATGGAGGGCGATGTATCCGTCTGTCCAGGGGTGATTCTTTCTGTCAAAAGAGATGGAAATCTGACAGAGACTGATGTGTAATCAGCCCTGCTCGCTCAACGGAGACCTGTCTGAATTAGGATTAATGTACGTGAACAGACACAACAGATCAATGTGGCCACCTTCTAATCTCTCAGTGTTTAAAGGCAGCTTCATCACTTTACATCCATGCCTTCCCCCACCTGCTTTACTTCCTCACAATCTGGGATAGTTTGCTCCTTTACATGTTTTTACTCTTCACAGTAAACAGTCTTCTTTTCAGTACCGCACACACCAACTGATGCATCAAGCAGTTAAACGTTCTTCATGGTCATAGGGGATTTTGATGCTCCAATCTCTCACAAAAACACATAATTGAGCAAAACTGTAGCTTGAAAGGCAGACCACCTCGCAGCACTCTGTGTCAGCGTGCCTGTTTTTGCTGAAAAAGAAAAAAGAGGGTCTAGACACCTATTGTGGCAGACAGCTGCTAGGAAGATGTGCACAGTATGGTTCATGCAGCAGGAAGAGGTAAATTACAAAACCATGTTGATGTTTTCCGGTTATTTTGCCTGGTTTCCTAGCAAGCTCTTCTAGGCTTTTGCTGCACACTATTCTGCATGATTTTATACCGACAAAATCAACAGTGTTTGAAAAGTTCTGACTGTGATGGCACGAAGACTTCCTATCACATTTCAGTCCATTCTCATGGGCATAAGTTTCTGGCGCTTTGTCACGCCCATCGGTGTGATACCACTGCACAAGACACCCTTTGGTGCCTGCAGGAAAAGCACCAGGCTTTCAATTAACTACAATGTAAACCAATCCACGGCAACACTTATCACTCAGAGAAAGTGATCCGGGAGTGTGGTGACGAAGTTTAAAGAGAAAAAAGACTCACACAGGGTGGGCGTTAAGGGAAATGGATGGGTCCAACAAAACAGGGCTTTCATCCAGGAGACCGCTGTTTGTGTCCCTGCTTTAAGTTTCACATGGAAATAAATAAAAACTGATTTTGTGGGTTCTTATAAATCCTTGCACATCCCTGTGCTTCTGTTTGTTGCACGGAGAGTGTGTATTTTCATTTGTTTTTGGGATAACGGACTGTCCTATGGGACATTTTTCGGACTATTGGTGTTTCCGAATAACAATGGGCCGTCCCCTCTCAACACCCAATAATGTATGACTAACACGTTAGCTAAAGGACAATCGGCCAGCAACTGGAATACGATGAAGATGATGATGTAGCTGAAATGCACTTGCTTACGTTATATATTGAACAGGGCTAGCCACAACAGCTAACATTAGTGATAGCATCACATCCCAACACATTGGAACCAGTGTGCATAGTTGTCAATGCGGAAAATTCGCATGCGGATTTTCCATATTGCCGCACTGCATTTTTGCATTTCACTGGTGAGAAACGGCTTTGAGCCTCATTTTGACTTCACAAACGTAGTAATTTTAAGCCCAACCATAATGTTTTTACCTAAACCTAACTAAGTGGTTTTGTTGCCTAAACCTAAGCAAGTGTTTTTGTTTAATTAACAACCTTAAGCACATGTTTATTGTGACCAAAAAGTGACGCCGAGGGGTCTGACAAAGCTTGAGTATGTGACGTTGGGATGAGAACGTGTTGCAATAACAGCCTTTCTCACCTAGACATATCATATATGTGGACTTTCAAATTTCCAAAAGCTGGCTGAGACAACCAAGCCTGAACTTGTAAATTGTGCAGCATAGTTTGGCCTGAGAGGAGAGTCTGATTAATTAACCAATCAATAGACTCTGTCATGTAGCAGTGAGTGAAATCGC